>NC_027754.1:15752262-15752513 GCF_000695525.1 Brassica oleracea var. oleracea
AGAGTGTAAATTTTGCAAGAAGCCACGATATAAACCGCAAGGACGTGGGCGAAATAGAGTGTCGTACCAGTGGATGTGGTACTTACCTATCAAGGATAGACTGAAGAGATTATATCAATATGAAAAGACGGCAGCAGCGATGAGAGGGCATGCAGAACATACTCAGAAGGAAGGTGAGATCAATCATCCCTATGATGCAAAAGCGTGGAAACACTTGAATTCGGTGTACCCTGATTTTGCAAGCAACCCCT
>NC_027754.1:15752643-15754946 GCF_000695525.1 Brassica oleracea var. oleracea
CTTTTCATGAGTATATTGATACCTGGGCCAAAGCATCCAAAGAGGTCCCTTGATGTTTTTCTACAGCCTTTGATAGAAGAATTAAAGGAATTATGGTCAACATGCGTGTATACATATGATTTTTCAACGAGAACAAACTTTACAATGCGAGCAGTCCTTTTGTGGACCATTAGTGACTTTCCTGCATACGGGATGTTGTCAGGTTGGACGACGCATGGAAGGCTATCTTGTCCTTATTGTATGGGAAGCACATACGCATTTCAGCTGAAAAGTGGTAGGAAGACGTCCTAGTTTGATTGTCAACGGAGATTTCTTCCCATTAACCATCTGTACCGAAAGAACAAGAAATTGTTTCGGTCAAAAAAGGTTGTACGAGACACCGCTCCGCCATATTTATCTGGAGAGGAAATCGAGAAGGATATTGATTACTATGGTGCACAAGACATAGTCAAGAAAGGGGGTAATTGGCATACTACTGGAAATATGTCTGCTGGTTACGGGACACAACATAATTGGTACAAGAAGAGTATTTTTTGGGAACTTCCATATTGGAAAAATCTACTTCTATGCCACAATCTTGATGTGATTCATATAGAGAAGAACTTCTTTGAGAACATCATCAATACATTGTTGAACGTCCCCGGGAAGACAAAAGATAACAAGAACTCAAGATTAGATTTGCCTGCATTATGTTCTAGGATTGAGCTTCATATTAGAAACGATGGGAAAATTCTGGTTCCCATTTTCAGATTGTCATTGGTCGTAACAACACTTGGTCCCCCATTAGTCGTAAGCTTACGACTTATTTACGTCTACTAGTCTCTCATTGGTCGTATATTTACAACCAATTTACGACTAACGACAAAACTCTATATATACACAGACCTTGCGAAGCCGTTTAGTTGCTCATTACCCTCTCTCTAACAACGACCTCCCATCTCTCTCTAGGTTTTTTTTTTTTTTTAAGATTTAGGTGGTTAGTTAGTTTAGGTTTGGAATTAGTTTAGGATGGAGTTAGATTATGATCAAATTAGAATAGGTTTAGAATATTTTTATATAATAAATTTGAATTGTTTATGACCATCTATTTTTAATGTTTGTTTTTTCAGATCTCGTATTTATAAAAACTCTTACGCGAGTAACTTTCTCCCACAGCCGGATCCATCGGCTTCTACTTCCGGCACTGCATCCGGCCAAGAGAATGTGCTTGATAGCCAAGTTCATACTGTCGATCCGTATGTGCCTCCACAGGCATATGACCCTGAAGCTTACTCTCCGCGGTTCGATGACCCTGCTAAATTCTTTCCCCAGTACGATGAGCCTCCACAGCAGCCTCGGTATGAGCAGCATCATCCTCCACACCATCCTCAGCAGCAGTCCACCGCTCCCAAAGCTGCTCCGGCTCCTGCAGCTGCTCCGGCTCATGCAGCTGCTCCGGCTCCTGCATTTGTTCATCCAGATTTGATGGTGCCACCGAATGCACCATATGCAAGATATACAGTGGAAGACCTTCTCCAGATGCCGGGACGAGAAGGTTTACCAATCAGCAACCCAGATCGACCACCCCACACTTACTTGTAATTTTTAATTTATTAAAGTTTTAATTGCATTTAAACATACTAATTATACATATTGCTATAAATATATGTATTCTTTCAAATTTTGTAGGTTTTCGACGGACAATTGTGTGGCACAGAGCGTTGGATATATCATCAGGGCAAACTTCCGGGAAGCGCATCCAATCTGGTCTCTTACACCTGACCACGTTCGGAGGACTTGGTTCAAGTGCTTCACGGTTAGTTTTAAATATCATTTTTTATTGTTTATTTTAAAAACTAATTATTTTTTTAATTTATTTTTTTTTATTGTAGCAAAAATGGAATTGGTCCATTGCTGTCAACGAAAAGGTGAAGGAAGAGTTCTACAAAAAGGTGATGGCTCACCTAAAGAACATTGTTGGTGATTGGAAGGAGAAGTGGAGGGTTTTGGGGGACGACGCAAAAGAAGCCTACCTCAGCAATGACGTTTGGAAGGGCTTGAAGGCTTATTGGAATTTTCCTAAGTCAGTTCAGAGGTCTCTCACTTGCTCTGCGGCTCGGTTGACCCGCGATGATGATGGTAACCTGCCAATACCTCATACTTCCGGACAGATTCCACACGCTGGGAGGGCACTACAAATTGTAAGTCTTCGACCTTTCTTAATTTTTATTAAATATATATTAATTGACTATTTATTTAATGCGTGAGTTTAATTTAATTTTTTTATACAGACCGCCCAAGGAGCACCACCATCTCTGGCCCGA
>NC_027754.1:15755185-15756985 GCF_000695525.1 Brassica oleracea var. oleracea
AAGAATGGAAGAAGAATCTTCTCTCCGTAGGGATTTGACTGCGGCCAAAGAAGTCATAGCTGACCACAGCGACAAATTTGCATGTATGGCAAATATGTTTGATATGATGATAGAGACAACCACAAACATCAACCCGGCTCTTGCCTCTAGGTGGCAGTCTCTACGTCCGAGCTTTATCCCCGAGCCCACTCCGGAAGAGCAGACAGATTTAGAGCGACGTGCGAATGAGCATAGTTCCGACCTCTTCGACGAAATAAACCTTAACACTTAGTTTTTTTCGGTTTTAGTTAATTAGTATTATGAATGTTTTGTATTATGGATATTATTATGTTTCTGAATGTTAGATATTTTCTTTTCATTTTATCAAATTTTAAAAATTAAAATCAAAATAATTTTAAATATTTGATTTTAATTAATATATTAAATTCGTAATTAAATACAAAATTCAAAAATAAATAAATAAAGTGGGTTAATTTACGACCAAAGAACATTTAACGCCGATGTAAAGTGGTCGATACATTACGACAAATAAACATCGACGTAGAAGCAAATTGGTCGTAAGTTTACGACCTATGTCCATCTAATTTATGAGACGTAAATGTGCGTCACATGTACGACTAATGATTTTACGTTTAACTTACGACCAAGTGTCTGAGTCGTACATTTAGGTTTGCTTTACGACTAATGCATTTACGTTTAACTTACGACCAATTAATGGAGTCGTACATTTACGTCTGCTTTACGGATAACACCATTAGTCGTAACTTTACGACCAATGTGCCTCGAATAATTATTTACGACCAGCTTCTAACGACCAATCGTTTTTCGAAGCTAATTAGTCGTAAAGCCTATATTACGACCAAATAGCTACTAATACAGTAGTCGTTAAGGTCCTGTTTTCTTGTAGTGTATGTTGTGTTTGAATGAATTAGGTTATGTGCTTTGGTTTTTGTTCTGATTAGTTGTATGATTCAAAACTACACTATTGAATCTGATTAATTTTATGAATATGGTGACCGAGACACGATGGGAAATAATGAATTCCCTAATGTTCCTAAAAAAATCACCATTCACAAGGAATAATTTTTCCTTCTCATTTCCTCTCATTCCTTTTTTTGGTAGAGAAATAAAGAACAAAATTATTCCTTATTAAATTTGAGAAGGAATAACCATTCCTTTTGATTCCTCCTATTTTATTCCTCTTCGTTCCTTTATATTCGTTCTTTTTGTTTCCAGAATGGTCACCAGTCGGACCCTCGGAGAAACAAACACCAGCTGACTGGACTTGAATTCAATTCACGTTCAAGAGTTGTTAATTAACTCTAATTGAATATATTAGTAGTTAATACAAAGATAAGAAAACAAAGAAGAAAATACAAAAAAAAAGCGGTTCTTTTGTTTTGAACAAAAAAGAGTGGTTCAAGTGTCTGAGAATTCATCACTTTTTGTTGATGCTTTTCGTTGTTAACATATTATATCTTAAGTGACAAAAGCATTTCCCATAGGGTTTATAGTGTTAGTGATATTGGGTTCAAAAACGGTTACGACGGAATTACCACCCGAAAATCCTCGGAGATCGTATTTCCGAAAGAGATAGTAAAAAGGAAGATGTAACTTTCGTAAAATATAACCAAACACGAAGTTTTTACGAAGAAGTATCCTTGAAGATTCAAACCAAACTAACCAAGCTCGACCGTTGCGTAATTACCACGGATACACGCTGTCCGGTCGCTGAGTAGCAACCAAGTCCGAGCCAAAGCTCGGCGACCGAGCTGGACGAGCGCTCGGTCGCTACGTAGC
>NC_027754.1:15757061-15757451 GCF_000695525.1 Brassica oleracea var. oleracea
TAGCGACCGAGCGATCATCCCGCTCGGTCGCTACGTAGCGACCGAGTTCGAGCGCTACGTAGCGTCCGAGCTCGAGCCGAAGCTCGGTCGATACGTAGCGACCGAGCGATCGTCCCACTAAGTCGCTACGTAGCGACCGAGCTCGGCCAAGCTCGGTCGCTACGTAGTGACAGAGCGATCGTCCCGCTCGGTCGCTATGTAGCGACCGAGCTCGAGTCAAAGCTCGGTCGCTACGTAGAGACCGAGCACTCGTCCCGCTTGGTCGTTACGTAGAGACCGAGCGATTGTCCCGCTCAGTCGCTACGTAGCGACCGAGCGGGAACGTAGCAACCAGGCTCGAGCCGAAGTTCAGTCGCTGTGTAGCGATTGAACCCTTCCGAACATCGATAC
>NC_027754.1:15758659-15759063 GCF_000695525.1 Brassica oleracea var. oleracea
CCAAAATCCGCGGGAAGAGGCTCGACTTCGCTACCCCACTCGACAGACCAGGAGTCGCGCGGGAACGACCTTCCGGTCAAAACCCTAGCGAGAAGCCTTCCATCGAAAAGGGGAACCCTCAAAGTCTTCCGCCCCCTGCAAAGGACTCGGAGGATAACGAAGCCGAACACATTGACCTGGATCCTAGCGATGTTTCCAACGACACCGACGAGGACGTCGACAGACATCCGAGAAGGACCAGAAGCCGATCTGCTTGGGAAGGCTCCCCGTTCGAAAAACCAATGACGGAAGAGGAAGAAATCGCGTATTGGAACAAACAGGAGGAGCTGGCTGAAAGACAAACCGAGCACGCTCGCAGTAAACGCCGACAGGCTCGGAAATCTACTGACGAGACATCGGATATC
>NC_027754.1:15759232-15759949 GCF_000695525.1 Brassica oleracea var. oleracea
ACATGAGGGTGTCCGATCCGGGAAAAATCAAAGTACCGAAGTACGATTATACGGCCAGACGTGGACCCGAAAGGGAAAAAGAAGAACTCTCGTAACGGCAAATACGTCCATCACGAGGGGGAAGATTTCCAGGGGGCGCATAACTATGCGATCAACTCGGATCAGGGTCGGACCACAGGAAACACATGGACTCGCAATCAAGGGTATGATGAAAACACCTTTTGCGAGTATAAGGCGGTAAGACCATCCTCGAAAGACGTGGACCCGAAAGGGAAAAAGAAGAACTCTCGTAACGGCAAGTACGTCCATCACGAGGGGGAAGATCTCCAGGGGCGCATAACTATGCGATCAACTCGGATCAGGGTCGGACCACAGGAAACACATGGACTCGCAATCAAGGGTATGATGAAAACACCTTTTGCGAGTTCCACCAATCCCGAGGACATTCCACAACCAACTGCAAAGTCTTGGGAGCAAGACTGGCCGCGAAGCTACTCGCTGGAGAGCTCTCGGAAGTAACTAGCGTCAAGGATCTGATCCTCAATTCTGATCGCCCTCCAAAGACAGACAGAAATCCATCCGCTGAAAATCCCCTCAACAAAACCAGCCTGGGGATAAACGCGGCAGGAGGCCAGACGACAAAGGGAACGATAACAATCGCCGCAGAGTCAATATGATCATCGGAGGATCACAATACTGTGGCGAAACTGTGTCGGT
>NC_027754.1:15760161-15760375 GCF_000695525.1 Brassica oleracea var. oleracea
GAGGGGGACGATACGGTTTCGGCCATCAAGGCTTACCAACAGAAGGCGGAGTCGAGCGCAAATTGGTCTACATGGTCTCCTCCCCAAGATGGCCAAAATTTCTCGATCACCTTCACAAAGGAAGAGGCCGGCGGCATCGATCAACCTCACTGCGACACGCTCGTCAAAGATCTCGTTATACGAGACTTAGAAGTCGAAAGGGTACTCGTCGACA
>NC_027754.1:15760475-15760730 GCF_000695525.1 Brassica oleracea var. oleracea
AGCCAAAGCTCGGTCGCTACGAAGCGACCGAGCTGGAGTCAAAGCTCAGTCGCTACGTAGCGACCGAGCGATCGTCCCGCTCGTCGCTACGTAGTGACCGAGCTCGAGCCAAAGCTCAGTCGCTACGTAGCGCCCGAGCGATCGTCCCACTCGGTCGCTACGTAGCGTCCGAAGCGACCGAGCGGTCGTCCCGCTCAGTCGCTACGTAGCGACCGAGCTTCTACATAGCGACCGAGCTCGAGCCAAAGCTCGGTC
>NC_027754.1:15761643-15765381 GCF_000695525.1 Brassica oleracea var. oleracea
CCTAGTTTTCTTATTTAAACAGAAATCGACAGTGCGAATTTCGGTTCACAGATATTTCAAGTTATTTTACCATTGATTTTGATCTCATTTACTTCATACTTCCTAAATGGTTTTTAGGTTAGTGACCAATGTGTTGATAATGATGGAAGCAACATTCGCATTTTTCCGTTTATTTTGGAAGTGACATTCAGCCAACCAACATTCATATTGAGGATATTTGTGAAGTATATAATAGTGAAGCGGATTTTTTACAAAATTTGTGTGGAATTTCAATTGGAGTTGATCATAATGTGCCTAGAAAACAATATGTAAATTGTTTATATGCATTTCTTCTTTCTGAACTATCATGATAGCTCTCATAAATATGTTCTAACCCTTCCAAATCAATCCTGAAATTAGCTAAGCATACAAAGAAAGATGAAAACCATTATGTTGATGTTTTCAATTGACAGAAAAATGGACTAAAGTTTATGCTGGAATCATACACCTTAGTGGAGATTTAACCAATTGCACATTCTCTGGAAATGTTGTTGAGTTTAGTTGTACACGTTCAATTACTACAAAGGCGTTGGAAGGCCTCTTACAAAGAGGATTAGATCAGTTGGTGAGTTCGGTGTTCCTAGTTCTAAATCAAAACCACAAAAGTGTGTAGATATGGCATAGGAGGACACAAGGAAAGTACATGCATGACTGCTATATGATGAACTTGTATGTCTATGCATTTGTGAGAAGGAAACAAAACATAAAGTTTTATTTAAAAGTTTTTCCTTATTTCAACTGTTTTAGGAAGTTTTTTTAAGTGTCGTTTAAATACTCTAAACATGTTTTATCCTCTTATTTTGATAGTTCATTGAGATTATGTGTTTATATGAACTATCTTTGTGTTTGAATATTATAGCACAAATCTTATATTTAGTTGAGACTCGTTCAATTTTTTCAAATGTTTATGCAAAGGCTTCCTAAATATTTTACATGCTATCATGAATAGGTGATATGCTCAAACACACTTAGAATACATGTTTGGAAACTCATTCTAAATATGTTACATGCTATCCTATATAAGAGATATATATATATATATATTTGTTAATATATACACCGAATGTTTGGTTATAGCGATTTTTCACTGTAACTTAACGGCTAAACCATTGTTCTTACTATACTCTGACCATACATGCCCCATGTTCGATTTAAGTCATAATCTGAATTTTTTCAATTTCTCGTTAAATATAAAACAATTGGATATATAATTTTAATCAGTAAGCCCAACATGTATAACAAATGAGCCCATTGGCAACACACTATTATGATTCATTTTCCAAGAGTTTTCTGGTTCAATTCCTATATCTCGCAAAAGATTTTTTTTTTTTTTCAAAATTATAAAACATTATTTGAAACTTACCAATATGGAGATATAATCCTTAATTTTGCTGATCACATTTCATATATAATTGAGACATTGATCAAGTATACTAAGAATACATTTTTGGAAACCCATCATATATATGATACATGTCATCCTAAATAAGATATATGTTTAAGTTTGTTAAAATATACACTTAATTTTTGGTTATTAGCAATGCACCATAGCCTAGTTGCTAAACCACTACTCTTACTACATTCTAACTATACATGTTCCCATTCGATTCCTTTCGGAATCCAAACGTTTTTCATTTTTGTTAAATATAAAGGATTGGATATATGCTTTTCATGATATCTTTCTTGAGATTTTTTCATGACATCCTGAAAATGTTCAATAACCTATTGAAAATGTTTTTGCCAACAAATTTTCAAACAATTATAAATTCTACTAAAAACATCCAACTTAAGCACAAAAAATCTTAACACTCCAGTACTTGTTGCAATGATCCCAACGAGGAAGGAGTGTATCATCTTCTCTGATAATGCTAAATGCATCTCACTCAGCTTGATTAGAGGGCCCATAAATTTTTTTCTAATTTGCTTGAACTCTTCTAGTGTGAGAATCCTCTTAAGTGTATCGGTATAAGACTCAAAACCAATAAGATAGCGTAAGAAAGGCAGTCTCAGCTTGGAAATGAATCTTCTATTTTATTCATATAATGTGTAGCAAATCAATAGAAAATTTTGTTAATAAAATTTCTTTCCAAATTCTTTGGAATTTCTTCCTAAATATTTAAGAATGCTCCTTGAAACGAAAGGAAAGAGTTCAAGTAAAGAAACCAGAAACGTGTCATATCAAATTTTATGGAATACCTTCATAAATGTTTAGGAATGCTTTCTTGAACAAAACAAAAAAAAAGAAAGATACAACATCAATCAAATGAAGCAATAAAGAAGTAAACAAGTTAAATGGCAGAGGAATCATAAGCAAACAATGTACAAGGTCATGAGCAAAGTTTTTGGAATACCTTCCTAAATATTTACAAATGCTTTATGAAATTGTAAATGATATAAAGGTCAACACAGAGATATCTTGCACAATGAATTTAACGAGACTAAACGAATTTTCAGTTTGTTGTTAAAATGTGGATTTTTAACCCACCCACAAGTCCATAATCACAAACCATCAATATGTTCTTGATTCCAGAATTCATAAATGGCTATTAAAGTTATCAAATTTTCAAACAAGGATTGATACATGAGTGTCACTTACACCTACACATGCCAACCACATGTATAAGCAGACCATGAAATGCAATTTCCAAATTAAAGACCTATCCAAAAAATTAGTAAGCTGGGAAGAAGAACAATACTCGACAATAGATCAAACACAAAATAACATAGAGGAGAAAAACGGAACATCAAGTAGTAAAAAATTTCAAGTTAATTACAAAGATATTTAAAAAACACATGGAACTACAAGAGTGCATAGTAACTAATCAATTAAATCATATGTGCATCTATATAAAAATTTATAAACGCCACTTTATTAACATAAACTGAAAGTTTTTCATGTAAACAAATGATGTTCTTAACCACAACTCTCACTCAAACCAAACATCAATAGTTATGTACAAACTTCTCATAATCTGTAAAGTTAATCTCGTTTCAAACGTATTTATACCAAAGACTAATTCACCACAAAACTCAACTTAAGATACTATGATCTAACAAATGCTAACCTTAGTTGTAAATGTATTGTTAACGAGAAAATGATAGAGCTTTTAGAAGAATGAAAGATTGAACACAACAACACACATGGGTTGGAAACAACATCATATTACACAATCTAACTATATGAAACAATCAAACTAAAAAAAATCTTAATCTGAGACAAATAAATCATTTATAAGAAAAGAAATAGGATCAATGAGATCAAAATCGCTTTTTAAAGAGCAATGTCATGAGCTCGTATTCTCCCGAAAGCCAATCCAAATGTCTCTGTAAATGAAGCTTCATGAAACTCATGTTTTGTACTCTGATTCTTCTTTCTGTTTGATTCAAACAACAAAACAAGCTCACATTTCTCATCGATGGTTTTAACTTTTCAAACCCCTAAATTTCTTATTGAATACCCTTAGAGCATCATTATCCCAGTCTTTAAGGGTGTATCTTAGCTTAATTGGAATTAAAAATAAAATGAAAAATACATTAATAAGAAGATACATCTCTAAATCAAGGAAAGCAAGGGACGTCTCTTGTGGACAGGTGTCCAAAAATGAGTGGGGAGGAGAGGTTTGGTGTTTCAACGCTTTCGGTTCCTCTCTCTCTCCCGATTCCTCTCCTCTTTCGGCTTCTCTTCGCAAGTCATCTTGA
>NC_027754.1:15766868-15773640 GCF_000695525.1 Brassica oleracea var. oleracea
CTGTGTCGCTCCGAAGACGTCGCTCCCGGCTTGCTCAGAAACCATAGACGCGAGCGACCTTAGGGTGTCGCTCTAGGAGGTCGCTCCCGGCTTGTTCGTCGCTCTCAAATCGACACAACCCGAGCGACCTCTGGGTGTCGCTGCGGTGAGGTCGCTCTAGGAGCTGGAGCGACTTCGCCTTGTCGCTCTAGGAGGTCGCTCCGAAGCGTAGATGGCGAGCGAGTTCATGGCGTCGCTCCGGTAGGTCGCTCCCATGCATTGCTCGTCCAATGATCACTCTAATCACCTCTAATCACCTCCCTTGAGCTCCAAATGTACCCAAATGTCTCCAGGAACTCCATGTGGTACTCCAATACCTAATGGAGACATATGTATGCAAAATGCAACCTAGACATGGCTTAACCTAATCTATATGATGAAAATGCACATGAATAAATGGATAAAACAATGTGAATATGCAAGATATCACTTGACTCTCCCTTACAGATTCCGAATCAGCATCCATGGAAGAGATAACAGACGGAGTGAACAACATGAACTTGGCCGTTGATTCCCAGAAGAAGAACCGGATTCAAGTTTCCAACACCAAGAAACCATTGTTCTTCTACGTCAACCTCGCCAAGGTACACACTTTTCTATTTATTTCTGGAATCAACGATCTGTTTCGATCGAGGAGATCATTGTCTGACTCTTATCCATCAAAAGGTTCAATCTTTCTGGAAATTTCTATACTTTAGCTGTCTTGTGAGAATCACAAAGGTGTAAGCTTTGATTGGTGTGTTGATTACTTATGTTATAGGATCTGTAAACGGCTATTTTCAGAGATTGTGCAACTGGGTTTTGTTTTTGACTTTTGTAGAAGTCGGTGGAACCAGATGGTGAATCATTTCGGATTACCTGGAAGCAAAACGTTTGCAGAACAAGTTGAGATTTTGTCTCAAAGGTATTGCCCTGACATAGCTGAAGACAGAGAAGATTTTGACAACAGGCCTTTTGATCCTGAAGATTAATCAAGTCTAGTAAGAGAGTTTCTTGTTCCTTTTTTGTGTTCTACTTTAAGGTCAACTTATGTTTTGTTAGCTTGAAAAACTATGTTAAGGTTTTTGATCGTGTTCATCTTTTTTTTTCTTTGTGCATTAATGTTTATCAATCATAAGAATATCTAGTGGATATATCCATAAATTATTTGTGTTCTAGATATGTCGCAAGAGTCCAGCATTGATGTTGCAGTAAAAGGATATATGAGTTACGTTACTTGTACTTTGCTTGGCTTGGAATACAGCTAATCGTCTTCTATTAAAAGGCATCTTCTAGTTCAAATTCTATCTATTGGTTACAGGTCCTGAGGTTTGAGTAACCTTTGAATCTTGCTGATCGTTGAAAAAGAGAAGTGGGATAAAGATCTTTAAAAACAGATTGGGTTTCTGCTTTTGTCCATAAACAAACAATAAACCAAGCAAAGAAGTTGTATTATTGATAAGATAAGTGGATAGTATAAATGACTAAACAGATGAACTTTTCGTGAGATATCAAAATTTGATTCTTTGTTTTTTTGGTCTTGCAGATTGAAATTACGCTTGGGAAGTCAGAGAAGTTTGATGAGCTAATGACTGCAGCCAATGAAGAAAAGGAAGAGCAGCAGAAACTCAGGTACAAAGCTGAACATAGCTTACTCCTTATCTCTGATGCCTTTGTGTTTACTCATCCTCAAACTCAAGTAGTGTCTCCTCCCCTTTTCTCATCTCACTCACACACTCTCTCTCGTTGCAGAACCTTCTCCTTCCATCTCTCTGGTTAATTGATTTCATTACTTGGTTCTTTATAATAAGTCATTTTAAGTGACAGTTCTGAAATTTCTCACTCTTGCTTCTTCATTGCCATAGATTCAATCATGCATCTGTTTACTCCTCTTCACTTGTTTTGGATAAGCTCTAAATTTTCATCTTATAGAAATTTCTACCTCTATGATCATTTTAATAAATTTTTTTTTCTAAAAACCCTTAAATAAGAGACTTGCAATGGAGGATATAAAAGTTGAAAGTTCTTAACTAAGTTTCTTAACCAAATTTACTACTTAAATAATATTAAAAATTAATTAAGAGACCTTTAAAGGGTCTCTAGGATAATGATGCTCTTAGGGCATCAGTAGTTGGAGTACCTCAAAAGTTAATATAAAAAAACTGAAAATGTAGGAGAGAGACACATATTTAGTGAAGATCGATTGGTCATTAAGGTACCCAAGAAACAATGATGATAAAGTTTCGAACACATGGCAATGTTTTAATGGTGTAAAAATTAAAAAGAAATAAATTATAATTATATCATTAATTACTAATATTTTATTATTTTCTAAGAAATCCACTCACTTTCATTCGCGTTGCTCTTAGTAAAATTGAGCTTTGTTGTCATAAAGTCATTGATAATAAGTTTGGAAACTTACGGGTAATTACGTAGACTGGGTCACGTGTTCTCTGGCGAAACTGGCTTTGATGAGTGAAACAACACCTATATTGTGTGTTTCATTGTAGGCATGGACATAAAATCCGGAACCCGAAATCCGAACCGAACCCGAACCGAAAAACCGACCCGTTATCCGACCAGAAACGTAAAAATACCCGAACGGGTCTTGTAGGGTGGCACAAAAAATATCCGAACCCGAAGTGTTATTAACCGAACTCGAATGGGTAACCCGAAAAATCCGAAATTAATAGTCAATATAAATATCTTGAAATATATATAAGTATTCCAATTATTAAATTCAATATTTGTGGTAATATTATATATAATAATAAATATTAAAATTCTAATAAATGCTTTAAGTACACAATTAGTTAGAAATAAGTATTTTATAATTTGCTCATTGAAATAAAAAGTCTACTCTCTATAAGGTAATACATATTTTTTACTAATGATGTTTGTTTTCATGCTTGATTTAACATTTTATTGTTATTTTATCAATTTTATATGTGATAGATTAATTTTTATTTAATTTAGATGTTTTTCTTTATGTTTTACTTCAAAAATTATTTTTTACTTTGGTTATATCCGAACCGAACCGATATAACCCGAATCCGTACGATATATGATTACTTTATGGGTTTTATGATGCAATATAATTTTGAACCGAACCCGAAGTGTTATTATCCGAACCCGATTCGTACTAATAAAAAATTTTAGTATGAGACCTAGAAGCGTAAACCCGAAAATCCGAAAACCCGAAAAACCCGACCCGAATGCCAACGGGTACCCGAACGCCCATGCCTATTTCATTGTAACTTATAATTCTTATAATATTAAACCAGTTTGGATGTTGTAAAGAAAAATTCAACAAGGAATTAGATTTGATAACGAGTTTTGAATTACAAATGACATGACCATATTTTTGGTGTTAGAGCATTGACCATTTTTCAGAAAGAAAAGATACAAACACAAGTAACAAAAGCGTTTACTAAGACAAATTCCAAACCACACATTCTTATTATTGTTTAACTCAAAATTTCACTTAAATTTTGTAGGAATACTTTGTTCGTGTCTAAAGAAATTCTCAGGATCAAACTTAGCTTTAATCTTCACCAACCTCTCAAAATTTCCCTTGAAGTATTTATTCCCCCATTCTCTTGCATCGGTCCCTCTACCATTCACCCCTAAATCAAGATCTCTATAGTTCACATAGGCGGATCTTGGGTTTTTCGACACATACTTCTCCATGTAACTATACATATTCCTCATCCACTCCATATGCTTCGCCTCGCTAGCTTTCCCGTCTTGCCACAAAGTCAGCCACTGGATCTTGAACAATGTCCCACTCCTATGTGGGAAAGGTGTCTCTGTCTCAGGGATTTTCGCCATCATTCCTCCATAAGGATTCCATATAGTCAATGGTGAATCCTCTTCTAGAAGCTTTTTCCATAGCCCTTCTAGTCCTTCTATTGGAATTGGCTTTTCCACATAGTCTGACTTGGCTTTGAAGTAATTCTTGAACAACGATTTTCCAGCAAGTAGAGCTTCCGGTGGCGCGGTGCTCGGAAAACCAGCAATGTACATTACTGATTTGATCCAGCTTGTCTCTAAACAATCTTTCTTTTTTAGTCCCAGCTGTGGGAAACTCCTCTGCATCACCTATAAAAACCAAGGTAAAAAATGTTACAATCATAACTTCCTTTCTTAATTTGTAATAAAATTACTTTCATAAAACTACAATATAAACCCGCAGTTTTATTCAAAACTTGACTTGGTCTCATTACCTGCAACAGCCTCTTAGCGTCACCAAGAAACTGTCCTTGGTACGAAACCGAGATAGTTCTCTCTTTGCTCTTAGGAGTTTTGCTCGCCGGCTGAATAATCGCCCGGATAAAGAGATTTTCATCGAGCTTGTCTGCGACTTGTTGCCACTTGTACAAGACCCTAGTTCCGTCTTGCTCAAGCGTCTTCGTAACGGTGAACACGGTCACTACGTCCGGCACGGGAACAAGCTTTATTTTCCAGGCAAGGATAACGCCGAAGCTTCCTCCACCACCGCCGCGAATGGCCCAGAAAACGTCTTCTCCCATCGCAGCGCGGTTCAGGATTTTGCCCTTCGCGTCAACGATTCTGGCGTCGAGGACGTTGTCGGCTCCGAGTCCGAACTTACGCATCATTGAACCGTAGGCTCCGCCGATTATGTGGCCGCCGATGCCTAGGCTGGTGCATAAACCCGCCGGAAAACCATGGACTTTGCTTTTCTCTTGGATCCTTTAAACCCATCAAAGTAAACCGGTTTAAACCACAGCTCAACGGGCGTATTATGTTTTTGTATTTTGGTTCGGTTCAAAATGTTGGTTATATTTTAGTCAAAAATAATGTTGGTTACAAAACTAGTTATTTATCAACATCTTTTCCACATCTATAGTCCAAAGCATAAAGTCTACATATTATTATTTCAAATATTAAATATCCAATATAACATTAAGAGCACCCTCAACACTGAGAATTCTCCTAAAGTTCTTAATACTAAAAATTAAAAATTAAATATTTTTGTTAAAAAAAATCAATTGACAATTGAAATTAAAGATGACAGATAGATTGAGAATGCTTCTTTTTTTTCTCTAAAAACTCAAAGAAAGTATATCTGCACATAACCGGTTCTGCTTCTCTCTATTAATTTTTTATTTTTTAATCTTAAGATATTCTGTCTAATATTAGTGTTGGAGCTGCTCTAAGAACCAGAACCAAAACCAAATAACCAGCTGGTTGATCCAAAAACTGCAATAGAGCAATGGATTAACCGAAATTTTCTTTGGTCATTAGCTTTAAAATTGATAACCAATGAAACTAGGTGTCCCAAGAGACGCAAGATTTATACTTTTGTGTAGATTCGAATATTTTTAGTGGGAACTTCTTTTTCTCATAAACAAGTGTAACTTGAGGAATATTTAAAAAAAATATTGTAAAATTAGTGTGGCTTTATAATATTTTAATCATTTTTGGAGGGGGGAAAATTATATAATAAAAATGTGATTCTTTATGGGCGTATGATATACCTGTAATAAACCTCTCCAATGGAAGCACCCGCGTGTATCCACGCGGTGTTACTTTCTAAATCGACATTGATTTGTCTAAGCTTCGATAAATCAACGATCACAAACGCCGTTTCCATCTCCGAGACGTAAGAAAGGCCTTCGTAGTCATGACCGCCGCTTCTTAACCGCAAGTGAAGTCGCAGCTTCTTGGCGCAAACAACTGCGGCTTGAACGTGCGTTTCGTAAAGCGGCTCAAAAATAAACTCCGGCTTCGGTTTTGACGGCATCAAGTAACGGAGGTTCTGAGCCGACGTTTCTAACGCTTGTTTGAAGGAAGAGGCATTTAGGTCATGAGTGAAGAACGAAGAGTCCATCGGAAAAGAAGCGTCGGAGTTGTCGACCAGACACATCACGAAGTCTTGTTGGTTGGTGGAAGAAGACAATGGGATGGAAGAAAGAGATAGGAGAAGTAGCGTTATGAGAAACATGTTTGCGTTTGTTATTCCCGCAAAGGCCATATTTTTTTGTTTATTTGCTGATAAGGTTTTAGCTCTGTGTTTGATGAGTTTCATGTACATGTGTTGGGTTTTATATAGGCAGATGAGGGTGGTTTTACACGTAAAGTTGATGTTATAATTACGTCACACTCTTTTGACTCTTGTATAGTGTTTAATCAGTCCTTTACAGTTTCGAAATTATTAGGGTTAATATTTGGGAAAATTAGAAAAATAAGAAACTCTCAACTTTTATTTGTCCTTTTAGAATTTCTAATATTTTTGGCAATTCTAGACATGTTTTACCCTTTTTTCATGGGAAAAATGGTAAACTGAATTTTAAAAATGTAAAAAAATATTAAAACTATTGGAAACATAAGTATGACAATATATATGCTTAATTTTTTTTTAAAAAAAATTGAATCATATTTTATTTTATTTTCTAACTACAATTAGAAAACGCATTCTAGTAATCGACTTAGTCTAGAAATCGGATACTAAGTTTTATACATAGATATATCCAGGGTATATAGCGTAAACTAACTTTTCTTATATATTCTAAAGAAGCTATAATCTGTTACGTTATAATCTAGAAAATTGTCTTCAATCTACCTATAGCTTGATAATGACATATAGCTACAACACAATGATATACCTTATCTATATTATTTGTCATAATATGTTCTGCCTTTTACCTTATGTGACGCTTAAGGAAGAATATGTTTCTCATCTACTCTACTATGTTCTGCGTAAGGTAGGATACATATTCTAGACAAATCC
>NC_027754.1:15774607-15785037 GCF_000695525.1 Brassica oleracea var. oleracea
GTCCGACGAAACCTGTAGTGAGAGAAGAATACCGTCCGACGAAACCGTAGAGAGAGAAGAGGACCGTCCGACAAACCCAAGAACAAATCCTCAATTCGCTGATTTGTATCTGAGAACAAAGAGAAGAAAGATAAAAACGAAATTAGAGACAAAAAAAATTGATGATTTACGATGAAAAAAATAAAGATTCTCCACTTACCCTAAATTGCCATTGAAAGGGGTTGAAGGCTTGAAGGTACACGGCAGAGAAGAAGAGAAGTGAAAAAAATATTAGGGTAAACAAGTTTTTAATCTTTTTGTGGTTTTTTTTTTCTTTTTTTAATTAAAACTTAAATCAATTACGAATTAATTTAAATTTTAATTAAAGTTAATTTGGTTAATTATAAGGGTATAATGGTATTAAAGAGAATATAAATCTTATTTACCTAAATAATCCTCTACAAGTGTTATTGGGACAAATCTAAGACGAAAGTGTCTCATTTTCTATTTTTTTCTTAATATTTTGATGTTTACTTTATTCCGTTTTGGAATTGGATTTATCCCTTTCAGATGTCCATCATGACTTTTTAGTTAGGTCATTTATGCTGGAACATATGCTGATTTTATGATCGTAATTTCTACCGTGATTATTTAATGCATCTAATAAAACCTCTAGAAAATAGGAAATAACAATCATTTCATTTCTAATGCACATAATACCTATCTAATTATTAAATTAAATTTATGTGTGTAAAATTATCTATACTATTAAAACAAAACATGATATAATTCCGGTTTTCTTCTAAATGTCCATACCTTTCAAGGCGTACATTGATTCATTAGGATATTTTGGACGCTGTCATATTCTTTTTTTTTTAATTCTAGCCTTTCATTGTAATTAATTTCAAATCAAACATTTAATTTATAAAATATTCCAACAGAATATACACATTTAATAAATCACATTAAAATGAATAGTTAATATTAAATGGTGATTCAGTATTCCTAAACAAATGAAGAATATCAAAACAATTAATGTGTTTTATCTATTTTGACTAATCTTACATGGCAAGCCGAATATGGTTGCATAATATTTATTTTAATATTTACCAAACCTGACATATATTAATAACTATTTATTTTAATATTTACCAAAACTGACAACTATCAATATAACTATTTATTAGTTATGATTTAGTATTTAAATATTAATATTGAAATATGTCAATTGAAAATCTTTTGCAATCAAATCATGAGTATCTTTTCTTTATTATCTATATTTAATATTTAAATAATTTATTATATTCAAAATTGTAAGTTTACTATTATATATATTCAAAATTTTTGTAGTCTACTCCCTAGAATTTTGTCATATATATATTTCATATTTAAATATATGTAACTGAATATGTCAATCAAAAAATTATTGAAATCAATTGAAGAGATATCCTTTCTCCTAATTTAATGAATTCAATATTTAAATATTTATAATGAAATATGTCAACTAAAATTTGGGTGCAATCTAGTCACAAGATTAAAGAATAATATAAGCATAAGATGTTTAGAGAATTTATCAAAGAACATTCTATTTCAAAGCTTACGGTGAAAGCTAGGTCATTTAGAAACATGTACCGATCTACTGTATAAAAAAATATTCACAGTAGAAAAATGAAGTCACTAAATTTTTATGATGCTTACAATTTAGATTTTTTTTTAGAATGTTAAGATTTTATATAGACATATATTTTTGATTCGATGATTCTGGTTTTGGTTTATGTGAAGATAAATTATCATAAATTCATAATGATTCATCCTTTGAAGCCAGCTATGATTTGAACATTCTTCATTTTCTTTATTTTTTCTGGGAACTAATTAAACAATTGTTTCATCTATAAATCTCATTTAAATTCATTATCTTCACATTTCATATTATTTTCTCGGTTAGATCTAATCGTGATCAATGTCACAAATTTATTTCATTGGAATAGGTACAAAGATTAGTCGATCAAAGAATCCAAAACTATTTGACATCAACTTTTTAAACATTGGATTGTATCGGTAAGTTTTCTTGACACTACAAGAAAACACGGATTTTGCTACTGATTTTCCTGACTGAGGCTGCAGTCACTAAATTTACGGACTGTTTAACGACTGATTAGCGACTGTTTTACGATCCATAAATTTTAGTAGCGAAACAGTCGCTAAATAACGACTAAAGAAAACAGTCACCTTTTAGTCGTAAATTAGCGACTAAAGTGTGACTAATATGTAGTCGGTAAACAACAGTCTTTAATCAGTCGTTAATTTAGCGACTGATTACCGACTGAATATATCAGTCGCAAATCAGAAGGAAAACAGTCGGTAGATATTATCGTAAATCTAAATCTGATACCCAAAACCCTAAACATTTTTTAAACTCTAAACTTTAAATATAAACCTTGAAACTCTAAATTTTTCACACAATAAATATTAATCCTAAAATTTAAACTATAATAAATTATATTCCCTGTAAGTTTCTAAACCCCATACACCAAATCATTCTCCTTACATTCCTTCTTGCAAAAGTTAAATAAAAATGTTAAACTAATTTGCCTACTTATCCAAATAGCCATGATTTTGTCACATTTGTTTCACGACTAGTTAAATCCCTAAACACTAAACATGATTCTTAAACCCAAAACACCATATATAAAGTTTATGTTACTATAATATAGTTAGAGACTCTATTGAAAGTTACATGTTTAAAAATTCATATCATAACTTCAAATTTGGAACTTAACCATAAATTATACACAAATTTTCCCAATCCTTATCCTAACCTCAAGTTCTAAATTTTAAACTTTGTATCTAACTCATTAGTAATCTAAATTTTAAACTTTATATTAGCTACAAGTTCTAAATTAAAATTTTATATCAAACACATAAGTAATCTTAAAACTACACAAATTTAAACTACACATAAGTTTATATTAAATTTTCACACATACGACAACAAAATACAAGAGACGTTACAAATACTTTAACAAAGAAGTTAGAAAGAGTTCACTAAAAAGTAAAAACACGCAGATCACTACCCACACCGTTGATTTAGTTCAATCAAACGGTGAAAACGTCTTCATACTTTATTCTTCTTCCCCGTCATTGTTTCTTTTCTTTCTTTCTTTCACATTCTTCTGCAAACAGAAAAATGTTTCTCTTTCTTCTCCTATGTTTCTTTACTTAAAAAAGGAATCTCTTCATCTCCGATCTATATCTCTGCGTCTCTCCTCCTCTCCAACTGTCTTTCTCCCCGGCTCCTCCTCTCCTCGACGCATCGACGGTCTTCTCTTCCTCTCCACGATGCATGAACGGTTCTCTCCTCTATGCGAATCAAGATCTTACTTTGCCACTGCCAGATTTGTTAATGCCTCCTAGATTTGTTCACTCTCTCTCTATCTCTCTCTCTCTTCTTTTAGTGTTCTAATGGGTTGTTTTTTCAGATCTGAAAAATGGGAAAGAGCAGGAAAGAAGACTGACAGAGACGGAGCCGTCGAGAAAGCGAGTATCACCACCGCCGCCGTCACGCTCGTCACCACCGCCGCCGTCACGCTCGTCACCACCGCCGCCGTCATGCTGGAGCAACCTGACAGAGGAGGTTGCAGAGGTGGTGTGGTGAAGACGGATGATAGGAGCAAGAAGACGATGTCGTTTAGATTTAGATTTAATTTTCTTTTGTTTTTTTTAGTGTTTTTATTTTGGTTGTAAACCGATTCTAGTATATAAATTAATTTTAATTTAAAATCAATTATCGGTTTAATATTTTTTTAATATTATTTTATTACAAATTTTTATTTAATTTATAATTTAAAATTTGATATAATTTAGTTTTTATTTTATTTTTATTTTACTCGTAGTCGTAAAAATAGTCGTAAAACTGGTCGCTAACTAGTAACAATTCAATAGCAAAATTTAACGACTGATTAGTGACTGGTGTTGTTAGTCGCAAATTAGCGACCGATTAACAACTGTTTTATTTAGCGACAAGCACTATTATGACCACTGTAATCGGTCGTTAAATAGTCGCTATTTCCGGTTTAGCGACTGTTTTCCTACTGCTATTGTAGTCGGAAAATTCATGTTTTCTTGTAGTGTGACTTCTATTTTCAATTTTAATAATAGTAATGACGTAAACACCAAATAAACTAGAATCGGTGTTACTATTTTTCGTATTTTCTTTTTTTATTTCTCATTTATTTTAATCATATTATTTAATTGTCAATCTTTTGTAATGTAAACTACCATAAATATTTGTCAGTTTAAACAGAATGACATAATGGCATGCTGATTTAACTTATTGTACTTACAAAAACAAGAATTATCAATAATATATATATATAATATAAAATTATAAATATTTGACACATTTATATAGAATTTGCAAAAGAAATAATACCAGTTTGAAAACGCGAATCAAAAACTAGTTAAGATGTACGTAAAGTGTCGGCTTGCTTCAATGTATCTAGTCCAACGCTTCCTACTGCCTTGGAATTTGTGAATTTGCAGTAAATTCTACTCCATCCATTTGTATTATTTTAGTTGGTGTTTAAGGTTTTTACATAAAGATTAAAAAGTACAAAATTTTATATAGTTTATCTTGGTTACATAAAAATAACATTAAATAAATTTAGTTTAACCAATAAGAAAAAAATACAATATTTTATAATTGGTCACAACTTTTTAATGACATTAAATTTTATCTAAAATAATGAGAACATCACATAATATAATATGAAACAAAATTAAAATCCCTAAACACCACTTAAAGTGATACGGAAGGAGTAACTACTTTTTTAATTCAAATTATTTGTTTTGTCTTTCTTTGGTTTCTTCTCCCAATCATAAGAGCATGTTGCTATACAAATGACCCGAAACATTCATAATTAACATAAGCATGATTAACTTTTTATTTTTTTGACGTCAAAAAGCCTTAATGTACTCAAACTTGAGGTGATGTGGATAATTAGACCGGAATAGAATAACCAATAAAATGTAACTTCCTATGGAAAGATCTAGTAGTCTTAACTAAAAAGTCTGAAATCTGATTACACACTCGTGGTACATGAATGATGTTGAAATCCGGGAAGCATATCTGTAGCGTCTCTATCCTTTCCAATTCCGTCGCAAAGCTTGGCCAGACATGAGGTTCCTTTAACATTGCTATCAGCTTCTTACCGTTTGTCCCAAAGCTCTGACATATTGAATGTTGAAGCATGTTTTCCATTGCCAACTGCAATGCTTCTACTTCCGAATGCAAGGCTGATTCACGTCGAGTGAAATTTCTTGTCCCCATAAGCAAGATTAACTTCTTTTTAATCATTTCTATGAAGACAAAAGAAACTAAAATGAAATCTGTTAAATCTATAATTTCTGTTATTGCTAATTGATTATGGTGTTTGAAAGTAGGCAATAATGTATGGTTTAAACTTTCTAGTGACAAATTGCATCATAATTTCAAAGATACTGACACCACCATCTCCGATAATTGTGATTTAAAAGTTAAAGCAACCTTCTTAAACCATCACAAATAGTTTACTCTTTTTTAATTTTTTTTTTAAAAAAATTCTATAATAAAGTTGAGTTCTTCTCAAATAATACACTATTTTATAAAAATAAAGTGATTAACAAAATATAAATGAATTAATCTATCTATATAATAAATCATGTTTATTCTATTTTAGAGTGTAAAATAGAAGTAAACATTACAGAAAAAAAATAGACTATCACAAATGGTTTACACTTCAATATTACATATTTTACAGAAATAATGCTTGGATAATTTGGTATTCTATATGTAACATGCTAATATTTTTGTGTATGTGTGTTGTTTTATTATATTTGTAATTTATATTATTTTTTACTATATAATATTATAATATTGTGTTGTATAAAATATTAAATGTATGTTTTATATGTATTTGTGAAATTTTATTGTTATTTTTATTAATGTCTAGGACTATGATGCAAATGAATAATTTTTTTAATTTTTTTTTTTTGAGAATCCATGATTGAACCAATCAATCCTCAAATCCTTATTTCGAGGTTTTTTCCCTTTAAAATAAAGTGTTGGATTGGAGATGCTAATGTCTAGTTACTCCTATTAATTTAGACGTAAAACTGACTGAATATTAATTTAATTTAAATATTAAATCCATGAGAATTGTGTAATTTTAGAAATAGACAAGTGGTTAATGATTCTTTATATAATGTTTCCTCCTATTACAGTATTTGATAAAAAGATGTGTATTAACACGATCAATATAATCCACTGTTAAAACCACCAAACCCGCCGAGAGAGAAAAAAAAAACCCCACCAAACCCGCAGCTTGACCATGCTTGTGAATGCGTAGCCAGTTTCAAAGTCAACAAAAACGAGCATATGTTTTTAAAGAGTACGCCTCAGTTTTTTCAACTCGCTTTCACTTTAAGTAGATCCCTGAAAAACCTTATGTTTACATCCTATATATATCGGTTTTACTTATAGTTTCAAAAAGGACTAGTGCGTCAAATAGTTTTGCTGATATTCTATATAACTTGAAATAAGTTTTTTTTTTGATAAAGGGTTTTATAACTTGAAATAAGTTATATAATTTATCTACTATGTTATTTTATAGACCAGATTTAAATATTAGACTTAACGATCAAATATCTACATAACCAAAAACTAATGTACGGTATTTTCGTTTTGTTGTCCAAAAGATATGTGTATAAGTAAAGATACATTATTATGTTTGTTGGATCCCAACGTGGGAATTGATTTGATTTTGGTGTAAGGATTAACTAAAACAAACATTAAGTTTTTTCTTTTTTGTCACAAATCCAAATACTGTAGTGAGATAAGTGGTGAGTTTTAGCACCAAAAAAGGTAATGGTGATTGATGGTATTTGTCGCCAATTTGGATTTATATGCAATAAAATAGCATTAACGGTCTTTGTCTACATGTTAATAATGCAATAACATAGAGTTTTTTTAATTAATCTTAGGGATTACATGTAGGGGTGGGCACGCAGTGGATAATACCCCTGTTCTGGAACGCGGTAGGCGCTAGTCGGGCGGTCGGGTTGGGCCTAGCGCATAAAGAAAAAATCGGGGATTAATCGGAAATTATGCGGGGCGGAATTTTTAGATGGTTTACTATGTTATAAAACATGTTAATCTTTAATTGTGTATAACATTAATACATTTTCATGTTTATGATTGTATAAGAATATATAATGTAATTTTCATCAAAATTATGAATATAAATGATATTTATAAAATTTTAGATCAAATAAACAAATAAAAATATTATTAAAACTAAAAAAAAATTAAAAAAAAAAAAAATTAGGCGGCCGCCTAGGCGGCTAGGCGGTCATTTAGGCGGCTAGGCGGTCATTTAGGCGGTCTAGGCGGAAAAAATCGGATATCCGATTTTTTAAACCGATTTGACATAAATCGGGGCGGAAAAGTGACGCGTAGCGCCTAGGCGGCCGATTTTTAGAACAAGGGATAATACTGTAATTTTCAGTATTTGTGATTTGCTTCGTAGTTTGAGGATATCTGATTTTCCGGTTTGATTTGCTTCAGAAAAATATAAATATTCAGTTTTTCGGATATCCAAAACATTTATAGATATTTGCAAATATTTACGGATGCTTATGAATATCTCATCCACTCTGTTCAATACAAGTAAATCTAAAAAAAAATTGTATAATTTTTTTCAAAAAAATATCTTTTACATAATAAAAAAAAAATTAATCATATTAATGAAATTATATATTCCATAAATTTTCAAAATTAATTAAATTTATTATAAACATTAAATTTTAGAAAATTGTAGTTTTATAAAAAATATGCTTCTTTCATAATTTAATATTTTCATAAGTAATTTTATTATTGAAATTATTAAAATTATATGTTAAAATTATAATTATATAAAATATATATTTACACCTCTCTATTTAATTTTGATATACTTTTATTTATATAAAAACGGAGCATAGCGGATAAACTACCCTGAAAGTTTTAGTATTTTTGATTTGCTTAGTTTATAACAATTATCTATTTTTAATATTTTGTTTGCTACGAAGACTTACGGATATCCAGATTTTTTTTGATCGAATTGAAAAAAGTAGCAAATCGCATCAAATTTAACAGATAAAATGTCCGGCCCTAATTACATGCCTATAAAAGAGCTCAAATTAATCCTAAAGATTAGTTGTCCATAATTGTTTCCAAATCCCATTTATGTAATTTTTTCACATAATAACACATATGTGTCTCAAAACATTCATGCTTAAAAAAGCTTTAGGATCTCCATAGTTATTAACAAAAGTTTTTGAGATCCACACGGTTATCAAAATAAAAAACGTTTGCATTCTTTTACATATCCTTTTACATATGAAGTAATAAAATAATGATATATCTTGAATAATTATAATCTTATAACTATTAAATATATAATTAAATTGGCAAGAATATATAAAAATAAATTATTTTTATTTATTCACAATCATTTTATTTTAAATAAATATAAACAATCATTTTTATCTATTTATATGGTATATAATTAAATTTAAATAATATTAACGGAGATATATAATATTGATTTTGTCAGCTGATATATAGTATATTTTCATATTACTATTAATAAATGACTCTTTCTACACATATAGTATTAAGATTATTTATATTTTAATAACAAAAGTTAAATCATTATAACAAAAATTTTAATATTAGAATTTTAATAGTTTTAGTAATTTATAATCATTTAAGAAATTCAATGCAAATTTTGAAATTAAAATATTAAATTTTTAATACTTCTTTGATGCACATTTCAAAGCTTTTAAATATTTATTTGGTATCTCGTTTAATTAAACGATATTAAAATAAATATATCTTAATGTGTATTAAGTTAGACTTCCTATGATAATTTGTATCTTATTATAAAAATAATTTTACCCTTTGATCACAATACTTTCAATGTGAAAATTTTAATTGTTCTATTAATTTATAGTCATATTTAAAAATTCAAAATGTAGCATATATGAAAACTTTAAAATATTATTTTATGATTAATGTAATAGTTTATTTATTTGAATAATTTAAAATTAAACAAAAATGATATAGGATATACAAATTATTATCAAATTATTATTATTTAAAATCATTAATTGTCATATAATAATCGCATTGAGTAACTATGTAGCTTGTTATCTAGAAAAAAAAAAGAATATTTTTATATATTAAAAATCACTTCTATAGTTTTTTTGCAAAATTGACCTAGAACTCAAAGTCAAACACAAAACTAACCTCTTTTTTTTTTGGAAATTTGTTTTGCCCTATTCACCCCACAAGTTCATATAATTCACGAAAATGTCATCAATTTTTTTTTTTTTTCGAAAATGACATTTTTACTCTCTCACCCTCATCATCTTCAAGTAATTACAAGATTGTCATTGTCATCAATACCCTAACCACCATGAACAACCAATTTGAAGCTATTAATGCTCCCAAAACTGATTTACCCTTCTTTTTTTTCCATTCTTATGAACTAAACACAACATATCTCTCACTTTCTCTCTACATTCAGCTAAAAAAACCCAAGATTTTTAATCTACATTTTTTATGGTTCATAGAGTCATAGAAGCTAATGATTCTGGGTGAGTCACTTTCGTTTGAGATTCTGTGTGCTTGGAGAAGCCTTATGTGTGCTAAGGAAGTTATCTCACCAATTTAAGGTATGAAATTGAGTTTTTTTTCAGATCTGATCGTCTAGACGACTTACCTGGGAAGACGTCTGGCTGTAGACGACTTACCTGGAAGTCGTCTGGTCAACGCAGAGGTTATTTTTGCAATTGACTTTGAAATCTGTTTTCTGAGACGACGGAAAGTTAAGTCGTCTGATTTTGTTTGGTTACAAAAAAAATCTCCAAGAACCTAGACGATTTACATTTCAGTCGTCATAGGTTAGTTTTGCATTTGAATGAATTATTTAAGAAGTTTGACTTTCCTCGACGACTTACATTTCAGTTGTCTGGTGAAAATTGAAATATCAATATTTTATTAAAACTAGACGACTTACAATTAAGTCGTCATATGTTAGTTTTGCAATTGAAAAAAAAACTTCAATATTTAATTATGCCCAGACAACTTACAATTTAGTCGTCTGTCCGACGACTTACATGTAAGTCGTCCATAATTTTATTCTGAGATTCTGGTCAGTTTTATTTTTCAATTGCAAAACTAACCTAAGTTTTATTTTTAAATTGCAAAACTAACCTATGACGACTTAATTGTAAGTCGTCGAGTTTTAATAAATTATTGATATTTCAATTTTTCACGAGACTATTAAAATGTAAGTCGTCCAGGAAAGTCAAACTTCTGAAATAATTCAGTCAAATGCAAAACTAACCTATGACGACTGAAATGGAAT
>NC_027754.1:15785965-15796944 GCF_000695525.1 Brassica oleracea var. oleracea
TTTTTTTTCCGTGGTTGTATTATAAATTCAAAACTTATTTATATATAAAATATTTGCGTATTTATTTATTTTTAAAATTTTAATTTTATTAATAAATTAAATAATTTTAAATATTTTTTAATTATATTTTTAAATTTGTTAAATAATAAAACGAAGTAGATTCGTAGCTAATCTACGACTTATTTACGTTGAACATTTACGAGGAAATCACGAGAAATGTTAAACGAGTAGTTTACAAGAAAATACTTTCAAGGTATTTACGTGAAAATTACGAGGAAAACATTTCAAGGTAATTATGTGAATTTTACGAGGAAATATGTACGTGTCGTTTACGAGGAAATGTTTTCGTGGTATTTACGAGGAACGGTAGCGACATTCTTACGTCGACTGTCTACGTGGTCTTTACGACGATTTGTTTTCTTCGTTTTTACGACGAAATATTTTCCTCGCTAATTTACGACGAATTGGCGAGGAAATATGTGTAACGACGAACGAGTAACGACAAAACGTGTTTCCTCGCTAATTCCTCGTAAGCCTCTTTTACGACGAACTCACGAAGAAAACCGCCCTCGTAAAATTTATGTTTTCTTGTAGTGCTTCCTGATTTTCAAAGTCTCTGATCGTTTGCTCGATTTCTTACTGCTTCCGAAACAACTCATCGGGGAATATCTACAGAGAAGAGAGCAATTTCGCTTTGTTGCTATCATCTTCGTCTTACTCCTCTACTTCCTCGTCGGAAAGAAACTTTAGACGGCAAATCCAACACGGAAGATCGAGAGAAGCGGAATGATGAAGGTTTCGTCAAGAGAGAGAGAAAGATGTATCCAAAATGGAACGCGTGTCCCATAACTCCTGATAAGCATCGCTTCTTTACATTAAACCTATTTTTCTTGTTTTTAAATCCTAATTAAAATAAACACCCCCTTAAGCAACCCGGTTTATGATGGTCTAACATGTTCATTTAAAACTCACATCGAGATGCTTAACCTTTCCAATAATATTATTTTATCTAGGAGAACTTGAAGATTTAAATCTGAGATATAATCTGTTTAGAGAAAGACTATAACCTGTCAACGCTTCCAGTTTTTAGTACAATGATGTTATCGTCCGAAACTCAACACAATGTTACTCAAGTTGCAGTTTTTCCATTTGTGTTGATTCATACTGCCAAACTAGTTTTACCAAAAACAAAAAAGAAACCGGTTGGAAAGGTGGGGCCGTGGCGCTCTGGGTTCTTACTTCATAGACAATGCAAAATAGTTGAGATTTCAATTTATCTTGGAGCAGCTGCAATACAATTTACATGCGACAATGTCCCTTTCACGTGCATTCTCACGTGCCCAACATTTCGTTCGTTGAAAGAGAGAAAACCTAAACCCCTGACCGACATGGTCAGAGACTAACCTGAAATGAGCTGGTTTAGATATGGCAGCGGCCAATTTATATGGTTAAACCGATAAAGCTTCCATCTTCTTTTTCTTTTTTTTTTTTGGGGGTCAACGCCTCTGTTTTTAAGTATAAAGATGTTTTGTCATAACACTAAACACTCAAACAAAAATGGATTTTTGGATACTGAAGTTGCTGCTGCCACAACTTCTGCTTGTGCTCATTCAACATGCTGATGCAATCTCTATCATCAAATATCTTCCTGGCTTTGAAGGCCCTCTTCCTTTCCAGCTTGAAACTGGGTTTTGTTCCTCTTCATTCATCCTATTCTCCATATTAATGAATCTGTGTTCTGAGTTTTGGAGTTAAAAATAATTTCAGGTACATTGGTGTTGGTGAGGCAGAGGAAGATCAAATGTTCTACTACTTCATCAAATCTGAGAGGAACCCTGAAGAAGACCCCCTTCTTGTCTGGTTAACTGGAGGACCTGGCTGCTCTTCTTTCTCTGGCCTTGTTTATGAGAATGGTAAGTAAATCTTCTGAAACTCATTCTTATTTGTTTCTGAAAAGATTTTCATTGACTTGTTTGAACTGGAAACATCAGGGCCTCTTGCTTTCAAGGTTGAGGCCTACAATGGAAGTATCCCCACTTTGGTGTCTACTACATATTCATGGACTAAGGTAACTATCAGAATATACATATCTGGGTTATATATATTGTGTAAGCGTTCTGTTGTATTCAGAATAAATCGTCAAATTTACAATGATTGCTTCATTTCAGGTGGCGAATATAATTTATCTGGACCAGCCTGTTGGCACTGGCTTCTCTCAGTAGATTAAAGATGAAGGAGACTGATTCTATTGATAGCTTTGTTGGAAAAATTCGAGAACTATCAACCAAGTCTGCAGCTTTAGGACAAATTATTGAGGAACCAAAGATAGTTGAGAAGTTCTTGCAGAGCTTGCCAAGAAAAAAATATATACATATTGTTGCTGCGTTAGAGCAGGTTCTTGATCTTGATAAAACAGGCTTTGAGGATGTTGTGGGACGTCTAAAAGCTTATGAGGAGAGAATTGCTGAAGACGAAACAGAAAAACAAGAAGATCAGGAACAGAGCAAGCTCATGTACGCTAATGCTGATAGACCGACGCAGACACAAGAACGATATGACTCTTCAAGAGGCAGAGGCAGAGGAGGTCGTTATGGAAATCGAGGGAGAGGTCGTGGACGCCAATACTATCAGCAGAATGGAGGATATCAGAGAAACGGAGGACAACAGCAACAGAGTGGTGGCTATTATCAAGAAAGAGATGCATCCAAAGTTGTGTGCTTCCGTTGTGACAAGATGGGACACTTTGCTATGCATTGTCCTGACCGACTTCTCAAGCTACAAGAGACTAATGAAAGCGAGGCAGAGACAACACATGAGGCTGATGAGTTGATGATGAATGAGGTGGTATTCCTTAACGAACGCAACGTTATACCTAGCAAGCTCAATACCTCGTCCAACATTGATAATCTATGGTACCTAGACAACGGAGCAAGCAACCATATGACAGGGAATCTAGAGTTCTTCACCAAGATTGATAGAAGAGTGACTGGGAAAGTGAGATTCGGTGATGATTCGAGAATAGATATAAAAGGAAAAGGCTCAATCATATTCCTAACTAAGAATGGTGAACGCAAGGAACTTTCAGACATCTATTTTATTCCTAATCTTAGGAGTAATATCTTGAGTCTTGGGCAAGCTACTGAGTCTGGTTGTGAGGTGAGGATGAAAGATGATTGTCTACTCTTGTATGATCGTGAAGGGAGATTATTGGTGAAAGCAAAGAGAGCTCTAAATCGACTCTATAAGGTGGCAATGGAGGTTGAAAATACAAGATGTTTGCAGCTAGTACATCTAAAGGAATCATCAAAGTGGCATGCACGCTTAGGGCATATAGGCTTGAGTAACCTAAAGAAGATGGTGGACAAGAACTTGGTTATCGGAATGCCCAAGTTTGGAGTTGAAAAAGAAATCTGTGAAGCTTGCTTGCGTGGGAAGCAAATACGAGAATCGTTTCCACAAGCTAGCTCATATCGTGCTTCAAGGGTATTGGAGCTAATACATGGGGATTTGTGTGGTCCTATTACACCACAAACTGCTGGAAGTAACAGATATGTGTTCGTCTTAATAGACGATCATTCAAGATACATGTGGTCCATTCTCATGAAGGAAAAGAGTGAAGCTTTCACAAAGTTTAAACGATTCAGAAGCTTGGTTGAACAAGAGACGGGATTAAAGATTAAAACCTTTCGTACAGATAGGGGAGGAGAGTTTACAAGCCAAGAGTTCAAAGATTACTGTGAAAGCTCAGGGATTAGTCGTCATCTAACCGCTCCATATTCGCCGCAGCAGAACGGAGTTGTCGAGAGAAGAAACAGAACGTTACTTGAGATGACACGAAGCATTCTAAAAGCTATGGATGTTCCAAATTACTTGTGGGGTGAGGCTGTTAGGCACGCAACGTACCTTATTAATCGCATTCCTACAAGAACCTTGTTACTACAAACTCCATACGAGAGCTACAGAGGAAAGAAACCGTGCATCGAACATATTAGAGTGTTTGGTTGCGTGGGGCATGTGAAAGTAGATAAACCACATTTGAGGAAGCTAGATGATAGGTCACGACCATTGGTGCATCTTGGGATTGAACCGGGATCAAAAGCATATAGGCTATTGGATCCATCGACTCGCAGAATAATAGTAAGCCGCGATGTCGTGTTCTGTGAAGAACAGAGTTGGAAGTGGAGAAAAACAGAGAAGGAGCCACATACGGAGATGGGTGTGATAGATTTTGCTAACAAGGAAGATAGGAACGATGACGCAAGTAGTGGGGTGAGTATTAAGGATGAAGAAAGCGAAGAAGATGAGAAGAATCTTGATCAACCACCAGAGATACTAAGACGGTCTACTCGTATCATCAACAAACCGAGTTATCTTGATGACTATGAGTTATTATGTGAGGAAGACGAGCAGTATGATTTACTATGTGAGGCTGAGTTCGAGAACCTTCTTATGCTTATCAATGAAGAACCGTGGAGTTATGGTGAAGCAAAAGAAAAGAAAGTGTGGAGAGATGCTTGCAAAGAAGAGATCAAGTCGATAGAAAAGAACAATACTTGGACATTAGTTGATCTTCCTTCAACCTGTAAGGCAATCGGATTGAAATGGGTTTTTAAGGTGAAGAAGAATGCCGATGGAAGCATAAACAAGTATAAAGCGAGGCTTGTAGCCAAGGGATACATTCAGAAACATGGAGTAGATTTTGACGAGGTCTTTGCACCTGTTGCTCGCATCGAAACAGTCAGATTGATCATAGGAATGGCGGCTTCACATCGATGGGAGTTACATCATTTGGATGTAAAAACTGCTTTCTTATACGGAGAACTCAAAGAAGAGGTATACGTTAAACAACCTGAAGGCTTTGTTGTGAAAGGTAGTGAGAATAAAGTTTATAAATTGAGGAAGGCGCTTTATGGGTTGCGACAAGCTCCTCGGGCTTGGAATGAGAAGCTTCATACGGTCTTGTGTGAGCTAAACTTTGAACGATGTCTTAAAGAACCATCTCTGTACCGGAAGAAGCAACACGAAGATCTCTTGCTAGTGGCTGTTTATGTGGACGACTTACTTGTGGCAGGGTCTAACATAGAGATGATTCACGAGTTTAAAAGAGCTATGGCGGCAAAGTTTGAGATGTCCGATCTCGGAAGATTGAGCTACTACCTTGGGATAGAGGTCATTCAACGAGAAGGAAGCATAATCTTGAGTCAGGAACGGTACGCTACTAGGATCTTGGAGGAAGCTGGCTTAATGGGATGTAACTCTGCGCATATACCCATGGATGCAGGAGTTAAACTCGGCAAAGCAGAGAAGGAAGAAGGAGTTGATGAGAGAGAGTACCGCAGAAACATTGGTTGTCTTCGGTACTTGTTACATACGAGACCTGATCTTGCGTGCAGTGTGGGAATCTTGAGCAGATACATGCACAATCCCAAGGTATCACACAACGTGGCTTTGAAACAGGTACTCCGTTACTTGGCAGGGACATTGAGCTATGGTTTGGTGTTTGAGGCAAAGTCGGATGAGAGTTTGGTTGGCTATAGTGATAGTAGCTACAATGTTGATCCAGATGATGGAAAGAGCACGACTGGTCACATTTTCTACCTCGGTGGTAACCCCATTACATGGTGTTCTCAGAAACAAGAGATCGTCGCATTATCATCATGTGAAGCAGAGTTCATGGCAGCGACAGAAACGGCGAAGCAGGCGATTTGGCTGCAGGATCTTCTCAACGAGGTGCTTGGTCGTCCCGGCAAGATTGTGGTGATAAAGATCGACAACAAGTCGGCAATAGCTCTGTCCAAGAACCCGGTTTTTCATGGACGCAGCAAACACATTCACACAAGGTTCCATTTCATTAGAGAATGTGTTGAAAAAGGACTTGTGAATGTCGAACATGTTGCAGGAGTAAGACAGAAGGCTGATATACTTACGAAAGCATTAGGAAGAGTTAAGTTTGTAGAGATGAGAAGTCTCATTGGAGTTCAAGACTTGAAGAGAGAAGATTTCAAGCTTAAGGGGGAGAGTGTTGAGATAAGCATGAAATAGCTTAGAGTACAAGCTACCTAATCCTATTGTGTTTGAATTTATCTAAAGGATTAGGAAATAGAGTTGTGTTAATCCTAATGAGTTTAGGATAATTATAAAGTTATATAAAGAGATGCAAGGGTGTTTGCATATCTTATGAGTTTGAGAGCTTTAGTTTTTTGAGTTGTTTTCTAAAGCATTGAGAGAGTTTTAACAAAGCGTTCTTTGAGAAATATAGTTCTTTGATTCAATATCTCCTACTCAAGAAATCCCCTTGCTGATATACCAAGTGACACAGGATCAGCTAAGCGGGTCGATGAGTTTCTTCGTAAGGTAAAGGGGAAACTCAAACTGTCCTTTTACTGCAACTATCTTATGCTTTAGAATTTTGGAGATTTGAGTTATTGTTGTGTAGTGGCTAGACAAGCATCCTGAATATTTCTCAAATCCTTTCTATGTCACCGGGAACTCTTATTCCGGTAAGGTGATTCCGGCCATTGTTCAAGAAATCTCAAATGGTAAGACTTTTTTCTTTCAGGCCCTTTTCTTTGACTATCCTTTCTTGATTCAGCTATTTTACCAATATATCACAGGAAATTATATATGCTGCAAACCTCAAATAAATCTTCAGGTTTCATCAGTGTTTGCTTGTTTCTTACATTATTTCAATATACCTTATCAAACATTAAGATTTTTTCCTTTCTAACAATAGGGGTATGTGCTCGGAAACCCGGTAACAAATGTTGATATTGATAATAACACTCGCATTCCATTTGCTCACGGAATGGCACTCATCTCTGATGAACTCTATGAGGTACCCGTTACAAAATCTAGGATGAATCTGTTTGTCTCTTTTCACCCTGATGAAGTGGTCGATGACCATTTCAAAACTCTTACGTTCTAGTCAATGAAGAAAAGATGTGGAGGAAATTATTTTAACGTCGATCCTCAAAACACAGAATGCTTGGAACTCGTTAAAGACTACAAAAAGGTATGCACACATTCAGGAATTTAACTGAGATATAATGGTAAATCACTGACTCAGAATTTTTGTGGATTATTTATAGTCTGTTTCTAGAATATATGAAGAACTTATCCTACAATCAAACTGTGACAAAACGTCTCCTGATTGCTATGTAAGCTTCTTGGCATTGTTGTATCAAATGGCTAGCCACTTAACAAACTACTAAAGAAGAGTACTGAACAAGGTATTTTTTATTCTTTTGCAGACTTATTGGTATTCACTATCTGAATACTGGGCTAATAACGAGAGCGTACGTAGAGCACTTAGAGTGGTGAAGGTAATAATATACATATGACAACGTCTTTAGTATCATTGATCATTGAGTAAGTATGATCACGAGACTCTATGATTGCAGGGGACTACAGGGGAATGGGATCGATGTAACTGGAACGTGCAGTGTAATCAAGACATTCAAAGCAGCATACCATACCATATGAATAACAGTATCAAAGGCTATCGATCTCTCATCCTCAGGTACACAATACATTTTACAAATTATTCACAAGCTTGCTTCATTAGTTAATTGTTTATAATATTTTACCTGACATTGGTGCTTCTGTTGAACAGTGGTGATCACGATATGACAATCCCTTTTGTTGGAACTCAAGACTGGATAAGGTCTCTAAACTTTTCCATTGTTGAGAAATGGAGGCCATGGATGGTAAATGATCAAGTCGCAGGGTATACACCATTTACATTTTCTTTGTTTTCTTGGTTTCTTTTAATTAATTTTGAATAAAGCTGACCAACCTTTTGATTTGCAGATATACCAAGACTTATGCTAATAAGATGACATTTGCCACTGTAAAAGTAACTTTTCGATCCCAAATTTTCATTGGCATAAATGCAAAGCTTTTATTTTTTACATCAAAATTATTGATTGGTTAATGTGTTTTGGCTTATATAGGGAGGTGGGCACACACTAGAGTATAAACCAGTGGAGAGCTCAATCTTGTTCGAGAGGTGGATAAGTGGCCAACCTCTTTAAATATAGAAACTTTAATCTTGTTATCTGATTAATGTTGAAACCGAAAGTGTTTGGTTTCTGGATTCATAGAGAGACATGTTTTGTTATTATTTTGTTTTAACTAATTATTTTTCTTATTTTGGACCGTTTAATAAATTTGCTTTCAACAAGATTGTCTAGTATCCAAGGTTAGATACATAACGTTAACGTTTGCAAAACCTGATGATGACAATATGTGCCGCACATACATCTATAAAAAATATATTACATCATCCATGAATGTTTCATGAAGCGTATGACCGGCTCACGTTCATTCTCCTGAGGCTTGTCTTTCAGGTTTCCGTTTACTTCATCTGGATAGAGCCAAATGATAGGAAGCACAGTAACCGATCAAAGTCTGTGGAGCAACTAGCAAAGTTGAATGATGATGTTAGGAGTTTTCAAGGCTCCTAACACAAATGATGTAGTATAAAAGATTGTCGAACCAATTCTAAAGGATTCAAAGCACCGAGAATGCAAGTACGTACTTAATCTAAGTGCAACCGATAATTTGGATGGTTTTAAACTACTACTAATAATAGAATGCAATAACAGAACAATAAAACAATAAAAGAAGTGACTTTCTTTGGTTATGATAAAAGAGAACTCATGGGTATAGGAATTAGACCTTGGGTGATCAAGTTTCGAACTAAGGATGGCAAATGATCAATCAAAATATCAACCTTAAGCTTAGACACAATCTTAAACAAACTCTATGTCTAGATGAATGTTCATTTACTAACATATTTCAAACATCAACTGTCTTTGGTTGAATAATATGAAAGCAATCATTACTAACAAGTCTATTGGTTATCTTAACACCTTTAACAACAAATGTCTTTGGTAAAGTATGTTAAAAGCTTAGGGGAGTTGTCTCAGACATTTCATCAAACACCTTGTGGGTGGAAAATACCTAAAGATCAACTTTTGAGAGGCCAACTCAGAAGATGCATTATGAATACTCTACTAGCAAGGAATAAGAAGGATCTACACTATAACATCCTAGATCTAGCCTAATCACCCTTAATCTCCCTAACCCATGAATTCAAGAGTGGATTACTCACTACTCTTCATGATTCCTCTTAAACCCATATTGGATTTCAGATTAATCATGTAGAGAAATACATATAATAGATTAGAAATCAACAGGATAACATATGATCAAATGAATCAAAGAGATGAGCTTTTCAAGAGGTTTTTGGTTGTTTTCTCAAAGATAAAAGATTCTCTGCCTCCTTGGCTTACAAAATGTACTTAAAATTAGGTTTAGAAAGTGTAAAAAGTGAAGACAAATGAATAAAAGGTCCCTGAAAAATCATAAGTTTCGACATAGTAAATGACGCATAGAGTGACTTCGTGGTGTAGCTCTGGGAGGTAGCTCTGGGTTGGGAGCTACCTCAGGTGGTCGCTCTGAGAGGTCACTCCAGGCCTATTTTTTTACCTCCAAAGTGATGAAAAGACGAGTGACTTCGTGGTGTAGCTCCGGGAGGTCGCTCTGGGTTGGGAGCTACCTTATGGTGTCGCTCTGGAAGGTCACTCTGGGTTGCTCGACCAGGATGGATATGCCTCTAGTAAATTGATCATAACTCCTTCATTACATCTCCAAATGACTTGAAACCATTTCCACTAGAAAGCTAACTAAGGCCTCCATTCATGCTCATCTTTCATCCCTTTTTGGATCACAATGCTCCAAAACATCTCAAATCACTCCATGGCACACTCCAACACCTAATAAGGACAATGAATGCAATATGGACTCTAAAGATGCCTAATTCTTAATCTATATGATCAAATATACACGAATTAATGGCTAAAATCATGTAATTATACAAGATATCAAATCCCCCAAACTTGTTGTTTACTTATCCTCAAGTGAACTTTCAAGAACTTATAGGGATGAGAGGTTTGAAGGTGGGAGCTCATAGCCAAACACTTCTTGTTATACTCTAGCTTCTCTAGGCCTATAAATACTGTTATGCCTTTACACAGGTCGCAATGCTCATCAAGCAACAAATACCTTCACCCAACTCTCACATTTATTCACACGCACACACACAAGGTGAATTCTTACAAATGGGCACATGATCTCAATCATTTGGCTTGGTAAGTGAAATTAGTCTAATGTGAAGCAAAGAGTTTTCAAATCCATATTTTGTGGTGACTCATACTCAAAAACAGGAGCAAGAACATTATACAAATTTATCTAAGAAAAGGAGCAATTCATGCATACAATGATTTGTTCTCATCATTCTACCCCTTTCCTAAAGATCTTTAAACTCTATCCCTTTTCTTGGTAGTAATCTCAACCCTTTTTCATCCCAAACACCCCAAAGATCACACTCTCATCTCTCACCCAATGAACACTTTTCTTTTACTTATCTTAACCAACTAGGAATTCTTTCTTTTCTTATTCACTAAGCTCTTAATTTTCTTTTCTTTTCCCCACTCTTTTCATGTTTCTTTTCTTTTGATTCTAAAGGGGATTCTACTTATAAACTCTAGAGCTTTTTTTTTTATATATATATCCCTAGTGGTTTTATTTCTTTTTCTCACTCTTTTGGTTCATTTCTTTCACTTTCCTCTCATATCCCAATCACAAGATCAAAATCAAGCTCACAAACCCAACAACCATCCTAAGTGCCAGCTCAAATGAGGTCCTAGTGCTAGCTAAAGATAAGAACAAACCATTGTCGCTCCTGATACTCTCAAGATTTTGCACATGACTAGCTTTCATAAAAGGCCTCACTCAAGCAAATCAAAGTTGGTTTCAAGGAATGGTAAGGGTTCAAGGGCATGGGAGTGTCATTTGGGTTAACAGAGAGTGGTGCAATGAAATAAGATAACCCAAATGTGTATGAAATCCATGACTAAGTATGCAAGTGCCCATGTGCAAGAGAGATTAAGTTCATTTAGCTCAAGTTCAGCTTG
>NC_027754.1:15799427-15803252 GCF_000695525.1 Brassica oleracea var. oleracea
TTACAAAAGGTACTTAAACTTAGGTTTAGAAAGTGTAAAAAGTCAAGCCAAACGAACAAAAGGTCCCTGAAAAATCATAAGTTTCGACATAGTAAATGACGCACAGAGTGACTTCGTGGTGTAGCTCTAGGAGGTAGCTCTGGGTTGGGAGCTACCTTAGGTGGTCGCTCTGAGAGGTCGCTCCAGACCTATTTTTTTACCTCCAAAGTGATGAAAAGGCGAGTGAATTCGTGGTGTAGCTCCGGGAGGTCGCTCTGGGTTGGGAGCTACCTTATGGTGTCGCTCTAGAAGGTCACTCTGCGATGCTCGACCAGGATGGATATGCCTCTAGTAAATTGATCATAACTCCTTAATTACATCTCCAAATGACTTGAAACCACTTCCACTAGAAAGCTAACTCAATTTTCTGTGTTTCCACAAAATCTTAGCAACAGAAGATTTCTTTAAGGCCTCCATCCATGCTCATCTTTCATCCCTTTTTGGATCACAATGCTCCAAAACATCTCAAATCACTCCATGGCACACTCCAACACCTAATAAGGACAATGAATGCAATATGGACTCTAAAGATGCCTAATTCTTAATCTATATCATCAAAATATACACGAATTAATGGCTAAAATCATGTAATTATACAAGATATCAATTGATAAGGCTATCCGGAACAGGTTATCATCTACCCATTATTTCCTCAAGCCGAAGCTGAAAGGAATTATGTGCTGATGGTTTGAAGCTCATTTCCACCACGAGTGATCTACGGTTTTGGAGCTCTTGAAAAGGAGTGATCTATAATTTTTTCATAGGCTTCCAAATTTGTTGATTCTTTAATATGGTTCAGTTAGTAAACGCCTTATAGATGTACATAAGCATTTTTCCAAAGATGTTCAATAAATTTAACATTTCATCAAAAAAAAAAATGTTTCATGAAGAAACATTAAAATGAACGGTAGTTAAGAGTCGTACGTAGAAATACATTGGTTTATTTTCTGTCTTATTTTCATATATGTTTGCTTAATATATGTGTCATCTCCGTTGAAAATTTTCATTTAACCTTTGTTAATACCAGGGGCATTGCCTTGTAGACAGAGTTCTTGTTTCATCTCAATATTTCCTAGGGTTGTGTAGGTGTAAATTTTACTTTTTGAGTTGTTTTTCAAGTTTTTTTTATTGTTATAGGGTTAGAGTTGTGATGTTGAACTGTGTATGCATTGTTCTCCACTTATGAAGGACTAAACTGTGTTAGTAATGTGATTGATATAGTTCATGTTATTGTTTGCTGTGTCACTGAGACTTATTGTTTGTTTGTCTTTTTAATTTATTTTTTGTATTGTTGAGGGTACATAAATTATATTAAAGTTGTTGAGAGTACCTTATTTTTTCTCCAGTTTAGTTTTGTAAGTTGTGTGTATTAAATAATAATTTTTATTATCCTTATTATGTTTGTTATATGTTTTTATTTTATTTTTAAACTTGTTGCTCTTACCGGACCTTTAAAACAAATACATGAGGACTTGTATAAATAACTATAAAATGAGTGACAATTCTGAGTACTTGAGCTTTAATGAGTTTTAAACGAATTTATGTATTTCTCATAAGAAGACAATAGCATTGGTCTGTTGACAATGGGCATGTAAGCTCTTTTTATAAGACAAGAGGAGTGAGCAGGTGGAGATGTTGTTGCCGCCTTTGTATCTGTCGGGATTGTCTCTTGTATCTCCTGGTGTGGCTGTGTTTTTTATCTTTCATTTGATGGGTAATATGTAAACAAAAATCATTGTTAGTTGTATTTATCAGAGTTCATAACTTTTGTTTAGCTGGCTCGATGTATGTGTCGTTGAGTTGATTGGCTTTGAATATTTGTTTTGAAGTTTATTTCTAAGATTAGACAAAAAAGAGAGGTGATCATTTATGTTTCTTCTTTTTTGGAATTCTAGTTTTTAGTGTTTTGATTGTTTGGGTTGTTGTGGTTCCATTTAAGCTGTAATGTAAAATAAAGGTTTCAAAGATGGCATGTAATGATTAGCACGTCCAGCGGGAATAAACCCATGAATCACAGAATCTGCAAATAATATTATTTAACAAAGAATCAGAAAATTAATTATAAACAATTATATTAAATAAGTGTGATAAATCGTAGATTAACTTACCTTTTCATCAAGGAAGAGAACTGTGATTCTCATAAACTCACTGTCTTTCTTGAAGTTCAAGGAATCTCAGAAGCGAGGAGGTTGGAGGTTGACTACTACGACCAAGACGGAGAGACTCGAAGGTTGAGTGATGGACGTTGGAGACGCCGGTTTGAGGAACTGGAGAGGAATCAATGAGTTGTGTGGAGATGCAGATTGGGTTCATCAAAGATGAGAATCATATATATAGGGTTTACAGAAGGGCTACAAATCAAGAACATTTATGATTAAGCGATTTAAGATGGGGAGACGAAGAGTTCACCGGTGAAAAAATAGATTACGAACAGACACACAGCGCAACTTTGTAGCTCGGACTTGTCTGAGATAATGATGAAAAGAACCCTAACTCATGTTAAACAAAGACAATTTACAATATGGAAAAACTATAATTGTTGTTTTTTCATATAACGTGATGAATCTCATTTTAAAATGAAACTCATAATACACTTGTAAGGGTTTCTGACCTTCACAAATATATATTAGTTTCGGCCATCAATGTACAAAGTATCCTTTAGTTTAGTGGTATAAATGTTGATGTTTATATCTTAATAACTCTGGTTCGAGCCATGAGCTTGATATTTTTTTCACATTTTTTAAAAATGCGGTACACAAAACGCTGACGTGGCGAGTTGGGGAAAGAGCAAAAACTCAATCATTATAATATATATTTGTTACGTATAGATATACTGGACCAAATTTAATTAATATTTTGATCAAATTTTTTTAAAATTAATATAACAAAAAGTATGTCTTATGAAAGAGTTTGGAGGTTAATAGTTGTGGTAAACTATGCGTGATACCTGTTGAATCCTAACACCAGTAATCAAGCTTAAGGGTCTAATTAACCAATAAGTAAATATTTAGGAGTCAAAAGTTTTGTTTATTAAAATGTTTAAGCTATCTGTCGAAGAGAAAATACAAAAGATTATGAACTCGTCGTCAGTGACTTTTTTTTTTCTCACTCGTTCTAAATTGTGTGTTGCCCTTTTCTTTTTTCATTGAATTCTTCCATATATATATAGATATGTCTCTCTCTTTCTTTCTGTCTCGTAGTAGTGATTGTGTTAGGGGAACGGTCCAACGGTTCATTATTACGCTATTGCTTGCGTAGGTTGAAGTGGTTGGCGTTCAGCTACGACCGGTGGTAAGCGAAGCTTACAAATTAGCCCACTGTTCAAGTCGTCCTTGAAGATGTATATTCTGTATCAGTTCGTGAAGTACTACAGGAGGTAGTACATGCGTGTGTCATGAAGATGTGCTTGGTTGAAGTTCGTGTTATGTGATGTCCGTGGGCTTGTTAAGCTTGGAGAAGAAGCAATATGTTTATTGGAAAATTTACATTAAGTGTAATGGATATTACTTGAAGAGAAAAAGGCAAGAGAGTTATTCCTTGGGAGAAAAAAGAAAGTTGCTTAAGTTGCTTTTGGAAGAACTTGGAGAACATGTTCTGGTTATGTATACATGGAGGACGTGCCTCTTAAACACTTTTGTGTTTTAGAGAATGATTCAAACAACCAGAGATACGTAGATTCAAAGATTAAAGAGATTAAGAGAGTTTAGTGAGAGAATCAAGAGAGAGAGACTCAAAACTCCATTAGATTAAATATGAGAGAGTTTACATCAGATATATACAAAAGGA
>NC_027754.1:15804940-15805389 GCF_000695525.1 Brassica oleracea var. oleracea
TGGACACATTAGGCCAAGGTGTTTCAAGTTATTGAGGGAGAAGAATCAGATGGAGCAAGCTTATGGTATGAGGTATCATGGACCTATATGTTATTCTTGTGGAGTTCATGGGCATATGCGGCGTGATTGTGTCAAGTCTATTCAAGGAGCTAATCATGGAGGATTTGGGCTCAGGAATACGTGGTCTAGGAGATTTGATCACTATGGAGATGGTGGAATGGGATTTCCTCCTTACTTTGGAGGATATGGATCTTCATGTTAGTTTTTGACCATGATGTGACTCATAGGGGGAGATTGAAGACGTGGTTTTCTATCCAGAGGTGATGAGTTCACATGCATAGTCAAAAAGGGGGAGATTGAAGATGTATATTCTGTATCAGTTCGTGAAGTACTACAAGAGGTAGTACATGCGCATGTCATGAAGATGGGCTTGGTTGAAGTTCGTGTTA
>NC_027754.1:15809266-15816828 GCF_000695525.1 Brassica oleracea var. oleracea
CATTCCCTCTCTCTTTCTTCTCTTCACGCCTTGTTGTACCAGATTGAAGCAGCTCCATTTTCTTTAGCCTAAAGCAACAACCTTTAGCCTAGATCTTCCCACAAATGCTTCTAATCTCACACGCCAAGATTACCAACCAGCTAGACCCCTCTTCTGACCTTGTCAAACACCTAAAGGGACTCCCTTGAAGCTGTATATACAAAAGGAAGAAGCATTGTCGAATTCAATCTAAGGGGATAAGATAAGCATGTGTAGTCAAAGACCAGGCTGTAAATCCCATGGCTGAGATTGCTCACATGCTTCTAATAGTGCTAAAGCACTCTTCTCCTTTCCAGCCAGTGACAGCCTGTCCAAGTCTCCTCTCTTATCCCTTCCCATACTCAGATCAAGTGTAGACAACCTAAGGTAACTCCTCCTTGCCATCCGAGTTACCCTGGTTACTATGGTAACTTCTTTAGTTACCACACTTCTTTAGTTACCACAGTAACAATAAAGTTACTGTGGTAACTCTCCAAAGTTACTGTCTGCTCCAAATCTCTTCCTCTCTCAATATATCAAATCTTTATTCTCTCATCTCAACACCTTTATGATGAGAGTTGTCTCTGGAAAAAGAAAAAGTCGAGAGATCACTGTTTTGTGCTTGTGTGATCAAGCCTTTGGGGTCACTGCACTGCGCTAGGTGCTGACGTAGTTGGTGAAGTACTTCCGAGGAGTTGGAAGATTAAAGTCTAAATTCAGGGGGAGTTTAGCTCGGGGTCGGGAAGATTCTGATAAGCAAAAGTCTAGGCTCTAGGGTGAGTTTTAGCCTAGGATTGGGGTAATCCTAAAGGATTCTTGTAATAGAAAAGATTGGTGTAAGACTTTCTTGTTCTAGTGAATTCGAAAACAGAAAAACTTGTGTCTTGTTTATTTCTGTATTTTACTCTGGCATCACTGCATTAACAGTCCTTTCTTGCTTGCCGCGAGAGTCATCGCTCCAAGTGGGCCGGCTTCTCTGTATTGAACTTCGTCGATATATGTCCAACTGCGAATGGGCCTATCCTCCAACAATACAGTAGGAATCGAGTAAGTTTTCCCTAGATAAAACTACATAAGATTCGTCGAAGAATATGTAATCGATCATATATGTTTATCGTGCAAAGGGCCGGCTTACTAGAGAGGACAAGCGGTGCGACCGTTCCGGACCCAAACCTATGTACCCGCGTATGATAATAATTAAGGAGCCCAATTTTTTTATAAATATATATTTTTATATATATAAAAATATAAATATAATAAATAAAATTGAAAATGATCCAAAAATTATTTGATATTTATATAGCTTTATTTTCATTACAAAATATACAAAATATTATTGATTAAATTTTAAAATATTTTAAACAATATCTACATATAAATTTTAGATAGCAAAAAAAAAAAAAAATTGCCCTAAGGCTCCTAATGGTGTTGAGCCAGCCTGCGTGCAAGTCTTGCTTAGGCCGCGTTGCCCGTTAATACAGAGACAAGCGTTGAATGTCATAGTCAATAAATGTATACAGCTTTCATGCATGTCAGTGAATTACACTTTATGTAAAGACAATATACCGAAATTCTGCTTAATTGACATAAAAAAAAAAAACTTGACAACTTGACATTTTGTTTAAACTTAATATACTAATTACAATTGGTTAAAAACTAGCCTTAATCCATTAATCGCATAAACTATTTGGATGTGCATGCTCAAGTTGTCAAGTGTTGAACAAAATTACTAACTCACGTAAAACAAACAAATACCCTTGAAGGGAGCATTATTTTTAATAGGTATATGCTGATTTTGTTCATAACAATATATATTGGTCGTCATGTTTCTTGCTTTATTTGCTTGAAAAAAAAACTTAAATACATGTCACAAATCCCACAACACTCATGTCGCACTTATTACCTTCGAACCGGTATACCTTGTTCGTTCTTCCAGAAGTTTTCAGCATCGATCAAGGTTTTAATATCAACCAACCTCTCGAAATTGTCTTTGAAATATTTAACCCCGTAGACTTTACCTTCCTCGTACGTGGAATTCACACTCGACCCTATGTCAAGATCTCGGTAGTTAAAAAACGCTTCCCTCGGATTTTTTGACACGTACGGGCTCATGAATTTATACATCTCTCTGGCACGTGCCAACTGATTCTTCTCCACGTCCTCTCCAGCTTCCGACCAGCTTACGAGATACTCGATCTTGTACAAATTGCCTGCTCTATGTGGGAACGGTGTCCTTGAACTCGGTATCTCACCCATTCTTCCTCCATACGGATTGAAAAACATTCTAACATTCTCAACCTCCACCAACTTCTTGAGTATTAAACCGAGACCGGTTCTCGAAATTGGACGTTTCACATAATCCGATTTTCGTTTATGAAAGGCTTTAGTAGTCACTGTCCGGTTTAGTAGTACAGAAATCGGTGTACCGATCGGATAACCGGCCCAAAACACGACCGATTCGATCCATCTCATTTCGGTACAATCGGTTCTCTTGAGCTTTAATTCAGGAAAATCCCGGTTCATCACGTTGAACGTCTTATCCGATCCGCCTAGATACATCCCAATGAAGGAGGCCAAAGCCATCTTTTCACCAGGCTTTGTACCGTTGACCAAAGTCAACGTAAGCCTCACGAACAAGTTTCGGTCTGTACTATGAGCAAAACTCTGCCACTTCATAATAAGATCAACCCCTCCTTCTGCGACGGTTCTTCTGACGTTAAAGACCGTAACTTTCTCCGGCACAGGAACAAGCCGGATCTTGTATCCAAGCACGACGCCAAAACTCGCGGCTCCACCTCCTCGTATCGCCCAGAAACGGTCTTCACCCATTGATACCCGGTCGGTGAATATGTTCCCGTTGGAGTCAACGATCCCGGAGCCGACAACGTTGTCTACGGACAATCCGTACTTTCTCATCATCGTCCCGTATCCTCCTCCGCTAAAATGTCCACCAACGCCTAACGTTGTACATAAACCCGCCGGGAATCCAAGAACGTTGCTCTTTTCAGCGATACGGTAGTAAAGCTCTCCCGTCGTAACGCCGGCATCGACCCAAGCCGTCCCGTCGGTGAGATTCACGTCGACTGTTCTGAAACTAAACATGTCGAGGACGAAGAATGGGACGGTTGACGTGTAGGAGAGTCCTTCGAAGTCGTGACCACCGCTTCGGATCCTAACCTGAAGAGAGAGTTCGCGGGCGCATCCTAGCGCCGCCTGAATGTGTGTCCACGTGGCGGCTGCGACTATGGCGAGTGGTTTTGGGGTTGTGGGTTTGTCGAAACGGAGGTTAGGTATGCGGTTGCGGAGTACGGTGGTGAAGGAGGAGTTTGTTGGGATGTAGGCTACGGCAGAGTTCAGACTCGCTGGATCCGTCGGCTGTCGTTCCAGACATCGGAGGAAAGCCACCGGATCGGTCACGGGTTGTGAAGTGGCAACTGAGTTTAAGATCAGTAACAGAGCTATAACTAGTAACTTTTCCATGTTTTGTGTTGTTTGGGAGTTTCTATTATAAGCTTGAGAGCTTGTGTGTGTTATATAGAGAAGATTCAAAGTTCGAATTTTCTCTAATAAATATAGTACTTTATACATTCACCCCGAATACATTTTTTATTTCACGTTTTCTTTTCTTGACAGCTAAAGTTTGTTCCCCCGAATAAATCTCATAGTGGACCAATCATATTTGACTTATACTTTTACATATTGTATTGTATTTTATGAGCACTCCTGTACACGATAGCGGATAAGTAACATGTCATTATCTAAATATATGATTTTTGAATATCTTGTTTCATACGAAAGGTTATGATGATTTAATATATACATGTAACTTATGCGAGATGCAGACATGCAGTACAGATCAACAATTTCTGTAAGTTAGGACTTAGGACCAGTAAAAAAAAACATTTTTGATCAGATCCGTGTATCGTGCAAGTCTTGTTTTATCATATTCCGCGTTATCCGTTAAGACAGAGAGAAGCTTTGAATATCCTTTTCAATAAATGTATGCATCTTGCATACATGTGAATCTGTGATTATCTGAATGTGGAGGATCGCCAAACAAAAATAGTGGTCCGAATAAAAGAAAATTAGACGATCCGTACTACCAAATGATATGTGAAGAATTTCAACAGTTGACATGTTAATTTCCTTTTATATAGTTTGATTTATAGGTTGGCAGATTAGTGGAAGAAATGATAGTCAACGTGTTCGAGCACTTCAACTCCTTTTTGTGAACTTCAAAACTTGTATTTTAAAAGTTACTTAACAAAACCGGGGTAAAAGTTGTATGATGTTGATTCCGAGCATTGTACCTCGTTGGTAAGATAAAAACGTAACCATATTTAGTGATACTTTTTTTTTTTTGACAAAATATTTAGTGATACTTCACATCTACTATCATTTTCTTCTATTGAAAATATAATAGCTTGTCATGAGGCAAACTGTCATGAAATCAAGAGTATAGACAAGTTCAAGTCTGAACCTGTTACCATATATTACTTGATCTTTTCTATTATCACTCATTTGTGATTCTTATTTTAAGAAACGTCGTTCAAAACAAAACAAAAAATATTAAGAAACAGAATGCATGATCCTATTAAGTGACATGTAGTTTTGACAATTTTAACGCATTTCTAAAGAAATTAAATACATTTCTAATTCGAAATTAAATGTACAGAAAAATATTACATTCCTTACCTTCTAAAACATACATGTCTTTTAATCTTTTTAAAACAAGAACTTCTCAATATTTTAGGTCTGATTAATAAAAGGGTTTTCTGCAAAAAAACCCTCAATGGGGTTTTTTTTTGCAAATTAATCCGCGAACTCAAAAACCCACGGGTCAACCCTCCAAGTGCCAGTCAAACCGCAATATAACCCTCGGCCATATTTATGTGTATTTGACTGTGTATAATTTTAACATTTTTTCAATACTAGGTCATTTTGGCGCTAATTTTTTAATGAAAAAAATTTGTTGAACCCCACCTTCATTGTGCATTTACGCAAGCTCCCATGTCCGAGAAAAACAAGGTCATTTCGTTTTAGAAATCAATATAATTGCGTTTGTTAAGTAAACAAATATATTTGTTGGCCGAGATGATTATATAGCATGCACATGGTATTTAAGGTTCAAATTTCAAACCACGGATTCAACAAATTTTTTTCATTAAAAAATTAGCGCCAAAATGACCTAGTATTGAAAAAATGTTAAAATTATACACAGTCAAATACACATAAATACGGCCGAGGGTTATATTGCGGTTTGACTGACACTTGGAGGGTTGACCCGTGGATTTTTGAGTTCGCGGATTAATTTGCAAAAAAAAACCACATTGAGGGTTTTTTTGCAGAAAACCCTTGATAAAACTAGAGAGCTCAAACCATTAGGTTGTTGACTTTGTTTTTACTATTAAAATATAAATTTTGGTAGAACTTCTCAATAGCGGAAGCAAGAATGTGTCTCTAGGTAATTTCTAGTGACTAGAGAGCACAGGAATGCTCTGCTCGTACCGGAAAAAGTTATCGGGATCAACTCTGCTCTTGACCTTAACCAATCTCTCGAAGTTGTTCTTAAAATACTTCACCCCATACACTTTACCTTCCTCGTACGTCGAGTTCAAGCTCGTTCCAATGTCAACGTCCCTATAGTTCAAAAACGCCTCTCGTGGATTCTTTGACACGTAAGGGCTCATTGCCTCGAACACTCTTTCCGTCTGGCTCAAGCATTCGTTAGCCACTGCTTCCCCTTGCACCAACCAGTTCGCTGCGTACTGAATCTTGAACATGTTCCCTGCTCGGTACGGGAACGCTGTTTCCGTCGATGGAATCTCACTCATCCTCCCTCCGTACGGGTTCCAAGCCATTGTCACGTTCTCGTTCTCTAACAGAACCTTGAATATCGCATCCAAACCGGTTCTTGATATCGGTTTTTGGAATGTAAGAATATTTTATATTCAATGTGACCTATGTATCTATTGGTTTAATATAAAGTTCAAGTTCATATTAATGTTTTAGATTCTAATATAAAAGGCGATACCATGATGGATCGGTTTCTATTAAAGAGTTAGAATATGGGTGTATTGATAACCCTCCTACTTTACCTTATATTTAAAAATGTCCTTAATCTCATGATCATATATGTAAAAGGTAATAATAATGGAATATATTACCATAAGGTCAAATATATATATGATGATATATTATAATGTTGTAGTGCGGTTATAAAGAAGAGTTGTGTTACAGACATCTGTTTGATGGATATAAACCAACACGTCTCTTAGATTATTATAAAAGGACTCGTACTCCTTTTATCAAAAAAAAAAAACGTAAAGTCTCTTTACAACACTACACTAATAGTTTTTTTTTAAGGAGAGATTAAGGAAGGTTTGGGATTTCTTGTCCATCAAGGAAATCACCAAAGAGAAGGTTAAAGAGGAGAAGATCAATTGGTGGAATTGTATCCAAGCATGGATCAAGGTTAGTGTTTCTACCTTCTTTAGAAATGTGTTAGGATTGAATTAAATCAAATCTAGATTAGGTCTTGGGTGTAGATTTCATAATTGAAATCATAAAATTTAATTAACATGTGGTATCAGAGCCATCTTAGATTTGATTAATTCATCCTTGACTGAATCTGTTTGTTAAGTGATGCTTGTGAATCGTTCGCATTGAATTTTTGAACTTAAATGATCAAGTACGACAACAATGAAAATGAAAGTGTATAATGATGCAATACGGTTAATTATAGTTGTCGTAAAAGGTGTTTTGCATGGTTAATTTTTAAAAAGTCACGACTGTTCATGTGTGGGTTAATATGCTTGTTTGAATAAAACTGTTGAATTTTGAAATCTGGGTTTTACTGTTGTTACCGTGAAGTAAATTAGTGAATTTCCTTAAATATTTTGGAATATTGTTAATTCACGAGGTTTACGTTTTCAGTAATAACCGTAAAGGAATTGCACTCATAATATTAACGTTTGGCATCATGCGATAAGAAATATCTGGATTATTAATTAAGTCATTCATGAATGAGAGTAGATTCATAATTAATCAGAGTTCATTTGAAGTTTGAATCGTTACGTAAGACTGCATGCATGAAAGAGTGCGTTCTGTTATTCATTAACATTTGATTGCATACGCATGACTGTTAGCACATGGTAATTCATCTAGTATGCATAAACGGAAATCATTTATCAAAGTAAATGCATATTTGAATTAATAAAGGTGTTATTTTATTAAATTAAAATAAATAGTAAAAAAAAAAAATGCTTCCGCTGCATTTTAATGATCAAGTAATTGTGTTATGAAATATTAACACAATTTAAGTAGTTTTCCCATAGATATTTTAATGTTTATATGTATATAATATGATAGTCACCAAAGTGACCTTGTTATATGACATATAGATATTAAAAATAATTATAAAGTTTATAATTGATCAAGATCAAGGATGCTAAATGACATAAAAGTTTGATTGATCAATTAAATTATTATTTATATTCTAGAAGATCACCCAAAGGTGGATCATTGAATATAATTAATAATAA
>NC_027754.1:15820321-15828467 GCF_000695525.1 Brassica oleracea var. oleracea
TAATGTTTTAGATTCTAATATAAAAGGCGATACTGTGATGGATCGGTTTCTATTAAAGAGTTAGAATATGGGTGTATTGATAACCCTCCTACTTTACCTTATATTTAAAAATGTCCTTAATCTCATGATCATATATGTAAAAGGTAATAATAATGGAATATATTACCATAAGGTCAAATATATATATGATGATATATTATAATGTTGTAGTGCGGTTATAAAGAAGAGTTGTGTTACAGACATCTGTTTGATGGATATAAACCAACACGTCTCTTAGATTATTATAAAAGGACTCGTACTCCTTTTATCAAAAAAAAAAAACGTAAAGTCTCTTTACAACACTACACTAATAGTTTTTTTTTTAAGGAGAGATTAAGGAAGGTTTGGGATTTCTTGTCCATCAAGGAAATCACCAAAGAGAAGGTTAAAGAGGAGAAGATCAATTGGTGGAATTGTATCCAAGCATGGATCAAGGTTAGTGTTTCTACCTTCTTTAGAAATGTGTTAGGATTGAATTAAATCAAATCTAGATTAGGTCTTGGGTGTAGATTTCATAATTGAAATCATAAAATTTAATTAACATTTGGACGTAATCGGATTTTCTCTTGAGGTAGATTTGCTTTTGCGGGATACGGTTTAGCATAACCGATGTCGGTGCTGTACCGGGTGGGATACTTAGCCAGAACAGAACCGATTCGATCCATTTCATTTCTAGACACTCTGTTTTGTTCAGACCAAGCGCCGGGAAATCCGTGTTCATGGTTTCTAGAAGCTTTGTCGAATCTCCGAGGAACATTCCCATGAATGAAGCCTTCACAGTTTTGTTGCTTGTGCTTAAAGTTAACCTTATGAACAGATTGTTGTCGATCTTGTCTGCGATCTCTTGCCATTTCAATACAAGTTCCGTGGTGTTCACGCCTCCTCTGTTTCCGACAGTTTCCACGTTAAAGACTGTGACCTTTCCTGGAACCGGAATAAGCTTGATCTTCCAGGCTAAGACAACACAGAAACTAGCGGCCCCACCGCCACGTAAGGCCCAAAAAAGATCTTCTCCCATCGAGCTACGGTCCAACACTCTACCCTTAGCATCAACGATCTTTGCGTCTATAATGTTATCGATCGATAAACCGTACTTTCTCATCATGTTTCCGTAACCGCCACCGCTAAAATGTCCACCAGCGCCTAAACCGGGGCATACTCCGGCAGGAAATCCACGGAGATCGTTGCTTTTGTTGGCAACTCCGTAGTAGATCTCTCCAAGTGTAGCACCGGATTGGACCCACGCGGTGTCGAGTTTAGGATCAAACTCGATAGAACGGAGGTTGAACATGTCTAGGACGACGAACTCGACTGTTGATAAATACGACATCCCATCATAGTCGTGGCCTCCACTTCGGATACGGAGCTGGAGGCTGAGTCTTTTGGCGCAGGTGATCGTGGCCTGGATGTGAGTTACGTCGGCGGCTGCTATGATCGCGACGGGTTTACGTGTCGTGTTGTTGAAGTAACGGAGGTTACGGACGTAGTTGTTGAGGATTGTGAGGAAACTAGGGTCTTGTTGAGTGTATGTGAAGTTTTGTATTGGGAAATTTGGATTTGAGGGTTTAAAATCTGTGGTGCACTGTGAGAAAACGTCTTCGAGTCTTGGTGGTGATGCAAATGATGTTGGGATTGTAGAGAAGAAAACAGTGATGATTAGGGTGTGGATTGTTAGAGATTTCATTCTCTTTACTTCTTGTTATCACTTATCACCCTCTTTTGTTGAATATGGATTCCAATAGGGGTTTGCATTTCTTATAGATTTATTAATTTGGCATGAATAGACAATCGGCGATTCTTGTAAATGCGTATCTTACAGATAAGATTGATATCCTTGTAAATTAATATTCAATTACACAACGTGGAGATTCAGTGTTTTAATATGGTGATTTATTTCCTAAACGTCTTACATTATAAGTTCAACGTAATCCGGTCTCTTTTATTGAATGTTAGTTAAAAAAAAATGTTAGTTTTATATTATAGAAACAACTAGATTTTGATATGCGTTTTTAAAGCGCGGAATTGTCTTTTTAAAAATATTATATTTTATAAATGATTGTTTGTGTTTCCAAAATACTAATTAATTTTGTTAAAAGATTTAAAAACTGTATACTTTTAATCAATAAATATAATTATATTTTAATTTTAATTTATTAATAAAATATTATGTTACAGATTTAATAAAAATATAAATTTTTCATTATACATATTTTAATTAATACATAAAATTTTAATTATAATAAAGATCAATAATTATGGGTTTAAAATGGGTTTATAGTGTTCATAAAACAAAACACTTTTACACTTCGTTTTGGTTTGGTTTTGGTCATACTAAAATACTAACAATTAGCTGTTTAGGTTAAGGGTATATTTAGAGAAACAGGTGTAACATATTCTAAAATATATACTTGATAGATTTTCTGAATCAAAATATAGTTAGTATTATTATTCAGGTCAATATTTTGCAGATCCTATATATTGATAATGAATAAATTGGGTGAGATTGTTTATGAACAAATTGGGTGAGATTGTTTTGGTAACATCTTATATATATAAAGTTGACTTGCCTTCCTTTTCCTGCGTCCACGTCATCAGGGAGGTAAGGGTTTTTCGTGCCACGTGGCAGTCCAAAAAAATTCAACAAAATAAACTTTTTGTTCTTTTATTTGGGTTTGTGTCGTACTTTTTCTTAAGGCCCAATATTTTATGTGTGTTTGAGCACAAACCGAAACTCAATATATATAACCACGCCGTCTCTTTCCTCTGTGAAGTGCGATTAACTTCCTGTAAGGCTGTAACGCCTTAGGTTTCCATTTATTTGCTCTTTTAATCCCACTCGCCCAACTCTGCAGCATTGAATCGAGCTCAGCCCTCTTCATACGTAACCGGGGAATGTTCAACTATAGATTTGCATGCTTGCAGCGATGAATCATCAACAGAGATAGTCGCTGATACCGCTACCACCGGAGAAGAGATCAACCGCTCAGACGAGAGATTAACGGTTGAGAAAAAGATGATCAGCCAAACAGAGCCCATGAGTCTGTTTGAGTTCAAGAGGGTACATTTGTACGGTGTGACATCGATCTGTGGAAGACTACCGGAGATGGAAGATGTTGTCTCCACGATACCCAGTTTCCTTCAGTCTCCAACCAATTCGTTGATAGATGGTCGTTTCAGTTCTCAATCAACCGCTCATGTCTTCGGTGTCTGCAACGGCCATGGCGGTTCTCAGGTAAAAAAAGTCAACCAATCATTGCAAAATCTCAGAGTTTTGATTGGAATCTTTAGGTTGTGTTGTGTAGGTAGCTAACTATTGCAGAGAAAGAAAAGGCTAGGAATAAGTACATTTACAGGAGATGTTGACTTTGGGGTCTATACGTATACATATCAGAAACTAATACGGACTGTACCAATACATATATTTCAGAGAAGCTAGCCCGTCGAGTGAAGAAGCATTTCCGACAAAGAAAGCAACAATTACGAGTTCACCAAGACAAGTTTTTGATGGAATACTTCTTCCACACCATTTGAGAACAACCATAATCCCTACACTGCCTCACTATATGTTTTTCTGTTAAGCAGCCGCATAGTCTCATTCTATTTTCCGTCATGTCTGTAAACCAAGAGTCCGTCCTATGAGGCCATTGGCTCATGAATCATGTGTTTCTTTTTCTTATTACGGAAAATCTTCAGAAAAACTCGGGATGAGTTAGATGACTTCAAAGCTTGGTTTCATATGTTCACTCTATTCAAAATGTATGTGCATGTATCCAACTTTTTATTTGCTTATCTTATTGAATATCAGACTCATGTACGAGATAGTAAATATTCCTTTTCCTTCTATTGTGTAGAAGAAAAGCTGCAATGCTGGAGATGCAGATGATGTAAATCAACGGTAGCTTAAATCAACAAACTGAATTATGCTTTTCCAAATGTTGCTTTTGGAAAGAGTTGTGATGTACCTTCACTTGAAGCCAAATTTTTGTGGTGTGAATTCAAAGGAAGAAGGGATTGAAACTCAGAAATGCAGCTTGTGAAAAGCAACAGGATCAACTAAGGATTTAATCGCTAGGCGTGGTGCTGATGCAAATTTTGGCTCTGCTACTACTGCAGAAAAAGTAAGCAAGCTGCACAAACTTGATTCACTATTCTTCCCTACTCTTTTAACTGGTTATGGAAGGTTGAGGTTATGTTTCCCTTTTTGCATGTGTTATAACAGAAACTTGAGAAGCTTCAAGAACAGAAGCTCAGAGAGAAGCTATTTCAGCCGGATCACACATGAAATTCGGTCTCCATAGCATGGAACAAGTGGAAGATCGGAAGTCTGGTTAAAAATGTTGATTTTGGTTTCGAGTATAAGATGAGTTTCTGTTTGACCCAAAGGTTTACTATCAGAGATCAGAGCGCCCTGTGGGAAAGTTGAGCATGGTTAAAATGTAGTGAGCAAGAGCTTGCTCTATATACCCAGCATTTTTTATTTTTAAACAAGACCTTTCTGAATATGTTTCTTTCTTTTTGCTTGAAAAGGGTTTCTTTATTGTGGTAGATTGTTTTAGAGATTCTGATCAACTTTTGGTTGCTTATGTGCGAGGATGATATTAAACATGCATTGTTTTAGATACTTAATGCGTCAGAAATATATTGTTCGTTTGTTTACTTTTTCCCCTAAAAACTTATGAGAGAAAGGCTGCAGCTAAGTGAGGCGAGGTAGTTCTTTTGGGTTTACTTTTGTTGATTATTTCTGCTTGTGACTAAAGTGTTCTTTAGGTGTATTGGCAAGGAACAAAGTTGTTGAGCGAACAATGTTATAAATGTTTATCAAAAAAATGTTATAAACATAATTAACAAGAACAAAAAAAGAGGAGAGATTTGTTTGCGATTTTTTTGCACATTTCATCAAATTCGAGCAACAACAGTAAAAAAAAAGAAAGAAATTTACAGTTTTTTTGTCACAAAGCTCATGCTTTAAAATATTAATAAGAAACAAAATGAGGGACCTCCGGAAATCATTGATAAATCATTGTAAGTTTCAAAACAGAAGTTCTGCAGTTTTTATGTGCATAATTGTTTGCTTGATGACATATTCTTTGATTGTTTAGGACTGGAATATAAAGTTAATATGTTGTTTTGTATCATTTAATTATGTAATTATATATGCATTTCTATGTTATTTTTGTTACTACGTGGAAACTGAGAATGAGATGTTTGATTGGATAAGAAATATATACTTTCATTTAATACGGCCAACATTAAAAAGATTAAAATTTTTAGCTACTTCTTTAAGTTTTATTCTTTGAAGACAAAAACAATTTCAAAATTATTAAAGATTACGCTACATTTAAATTATTTTATAAGATAGGATATGAAACTCAAGTCAAATTTTGTTAGAACTGTAATACTTTATTAATTTATAAAACATTTTAAATTTAATAATTTTGTGTTCTCTAGAAAAAAAAAATATTAGTGGTCTTTTCAACTCAAACCAACAAAATTTAATTAAATTTACAATATAACTTTAGAATAAAAAAACATATTACATTTATTATTTTCAGTATAAAGTAAAATTTCAAATATTTTATAAAATTAAAATATATTTAATATAAAATAGTTTTAGTGTAAATTCATCCGCCCGTAGGGTTTTTTCTCACCTCCTTGCGCCACGTCAGCACGGAGGAGTGGGCATTTTGGGAGACGTGGCTTACTCAAATTTAAATCTTAGTCGATTGAACCGTGTGTTTCTTAACTGAACTTCTTATAAGGGCCATTAATTTATTTGGGCTTGAGCAAAAATCTGGACATATCCTTCTATTAGGTTTAATTTTGTCTGATCCATCAAAGGGTTGTCTCTCTTCTCTTTGCAGATTCACGATTTTAAGGTTTCTGTAATACAAGATCTTTTGATCCCTCTTCCGCTTCCTCGGCCAAGTAACGCTCCGGATTTATGTCATTCAATGAGGAAAACCCAAAAAAATCCACGATCTCTTCTTTACTGGTGTTTTTATTTGTTGTTCAGTAGCTTTCTTCACGGTTTCCCCTAATCTCCGAATGATTACTTATCGACTGAAACTCTCTGACAAGCTCTTCAATTATGGCAACCTCCCAGCTACACTTTTCCGAGTTGAAAACAGGCCGGTGTAAGGATATTGTTGCCGGTGTAGGGATGTTGTTCAGACGAGACTCTCCTTTTTGGGAGTCTGGGAATGTAAAGAAAGTAGGTCAAGAGATGGGTGTGGATATGCTGTTGCTTGATGCCAAGGTATTTTGTTTCACTGAGATTCTTTTTAATTAACGTATGTTATCATTGATGTTGTGTTCAAGATGTTGTCTAAGTAGCTACTTTCTTCTCAGGCGCGACGGTGGTTTAGGCATCGATAAACGTCACCGGCTTAACAACTTCAAACACTTATTGAGTGAAGGGTTTGATTATGAGCTCGGTGCTTTTGATTTAACAAGAAGCAACCCAAACGTCTTTGTGGAGTATCTGAAACCTTCCAACCAATCTCGATGGAGCACTTTAGGTTTCTGAATTATAATCAACTAATGGTACTAGCCAACACCAATGCTGATTTACCAGGTTAGATTTAATTTCACACTTTGATACCTCTGAAATATATGACTTTGATATCAGACTTATTAGCTTAGCGTACATATATTGTTGTGCAAGTAAGGGGGAGTAGAACTACATGCAGAGAGTCAGGGTATACAACACATGATGATTACCATAAGCATTACTCCGAGAAGCTGGCCAAAACGGGAAGCACATCAAAGACTTTTTATGGTGCTGCTTATTCATGAATATAGGTGAGAGCTTTATCCTGTTCAACAAACAAATAAAGCGGAATAAGACAGCTAATTTAGCCCAGTCTTTGGCCATGTGAAGGATGAAAACACCAACGAAAGCAACAATTCTGGTAAGGAATCTCTTTGATCTGCATGACTCAATCTAATTGGTTTGATCGAAGTGGCTTGACCGGGAGAGACTTTGTTGGTTTGCAGTTAACATTGGTGCAAATAGTACGTTATCGTTGACTTCTACAAGTTGATTGAGCATACACTAATGAATGATTTTCAGTTTTAAAGATTTCATCGGCCATATGAAGCAAAAAGCTAATCATATTGTTTTGTATGTCTTATCTTCTTTGTTTTTGCAGGAACTTTGGAAACAAGTTATAAAAGAAGTTTGTAGATGAACTCAATGTGCAGAACCTCTGTGTGGAACATGATGTCGTTTATGTAAAGTCGTAAGATTTCTAAAAGGTTCCAGTCTTTTGAGGATTTTGAAACAGACTATGACCTCAGATTGATTTGTATGGTAAGAAAGATTTTATGTTCTCGATTTAAATTTTAATTCTCGAATCATAGTGATGGTTAAGCAGGTTTTAACACCCCAACGAAAATAATTTATTTACCGATTGTGTTAGATGTCCTTGGCCACATCAAGCTAATCAAACTCTGGGCGAACCACCGGCCCTTGATGGAATAGATGGAGGAAGCACTCGGCCAGTCTTGATTTACCTCCATGATAAGAACAACTTTTCCCCGTTCTCATGATTGAGCTTAAGATTACCATTTACAGGGACATGCGCTGAATCTCTACCTGTGGGATCAGCCTGCTGGCGATTTCTAAGCTTCGCAACTCCTGTTGTACTGTTAGCAACAACAGTCAACAGTAAACATGTAGTAGGTATCCAGTTATATTTTCTCCCTCCGTTTAAACCATGATTAACTTTACGTTTAAATTCTCATTTCTTAAGTAGATAGGGACACCTACTTAACCTTGATTTAAAGATAGATGGAGTGACGGCAAATAAGATCGTTTCTAAATTTGATAGGAATCAAAGGTATGTAAGTTTCTAATCTTCTTATGACATCTACGTTTTGTTGTTTCTTAGGATGGTTATCTCTCAAAAGATCTGATTACTTACCAAGAACATGCTGGAGAATCTACAAATTCACATTCGCCATGCTCGATGCAGCGTCAAATGAGTTTTTGGATCAGACAAATTATGAGTATTGCTTTCTAGGTAAAATTTGCACGTACACAAATAAACATATCTGTAATGTGGTTTATAAGTCACCATTTTCAGTCCAATGTAATCTCTTTTAT
>NC_027754.1:15829668-15852337 GCF_000695525.1 Brassica oleracea var. oleracea
CCCCCCTTCCCTAAATATACCATAAATATAAAATCCCCAATGCAATAAAATATATCCATAGCTGTGTATTGAAAAATACCAAATAGCAAGTCAAGCTCCGAAATTTGACATCGTTTCAAAGGATCGATGCTACAGAATTCTAGATTTATGTTGATCTTCACTTTGTACCTCTATGCTTTGTTTGTTTCTTTCCTTTCTATTTTAACCCCCCCCCCTTCCCTAAATATACCATAAATATAAAATCACCAATGCCATAAAATATATCCATAGCTGTGTATTGAAAAGTACCAAACCGAAATTTGACATCGTTTCAAAGGATCGATGCTACAGAATTCTAGATTAATGTTGATCTTCAGTTTGTACCTCTATGCTTTGTTTGCTGCTTTCCTTTCTATTTTAAACCCCCCTCCCCCGCCTCCCTTTTATTATATCATACTTATTAACCCTTCTCTTTATATTCCCATGCAATCTCTTCTAATCCCATGTTCTTATATACAACAATAACTTTCAACCCAAGCTCCAACAAATTCAACTAACGATAGGTAAAAGGTTGGCACCAAAATTCTCACTTCATTCAAATATGGGATACAACTTACAATATTCATCTTTTGTCTGAACAACTACAAACAAACAAATATATTACTATCACTAACCGATACCAAATGAATCAACAAATCCTTAACACCTTATTAGACAACAAAACATACGAACCCGGCGCGTGGCGCCGGAATACCCCTAGTTATTAGATATTTTTATACATTCAGATTTTGTTTAAAACACAATTGAGATGGTTGGCCAAGTTAATTAACTTAAACTCACAGAATATTCGTAGTGTCCACATATTAGGGGGGTGTATTCAATCTAAAATTTGAGGTGATTTGATTTTTAATGAGGTTTTAGATGATTTTAAGGAATTGCAAATAATAAAATGATTTTTGTTAAACCAGTCTAGAATATCACCTAAAACCATGGGATTTGAGTTTTATTTTTTTAACTAAGAAACTCCACCCAAACACTCTAAAATCACTTGAAAACTTTAAAACTCCACAACTTAAAATATTTTCAATAACAGTAGATTTCATAGTACTTTATAAAATGTCAAGTTGAATAACACTGGATTTTAAATGAATTTTTAAAATTCATGTTTCAATAACAGTGAATTTTTCATTTTGACACAAATCACCTAAAACTCTGAATTGAATACATCCTCCTTAAGGAATGAAGTTGAAACTGATATTTAAGATTTTATTGGCCACCTTTATTGATTTTGTTTGTTACCCAAGGTTTAAACTCATGAATTAACAACACGAAAAAGATTATGAAAATATCTTAAAATGATGAATGATATTCTTTATTTCATAATTCACATTATAAATTTATGCTATTCCTTATTTCATAATTCAAAGTATAAATTTCTTTGGACTACTTTAATATTTCATGATCTTTGTGAAACAAAATTCATAGTGTGTTGCCGTCAAACATGTCAAACATATTATAAGCATTAAGTCAAATAATAAGTCTTATAAAAAATAATAAGGTTAAATAATAATTGTATGGTTTGTTTAGTTAGGAATTTTTTATTTAAACACAAAACGTTAATAATTGTATTATAGTAACATTGATAAATGTCGCTTCAATGTTACCGGCCAATATATTCTGAATTCTTATTAAATAATAATATTAATTGTAATATAAAAAAGACATTGGCATTAACTTGAAAAACTAAGGGCATAATATTATAAATGATTATGATTTAATAATATAGATATTCCGAAAATATGCCATTATCTTCGTCTCTGTATCATTCTTCCCGGAAAAGAAAACAAAGGTAAAAAAATTTTTTTTCTGGTTAATTATGCTATTATGAGAAACATTACATAGACGATATTACAGCCGACAATTCTACCTGTCTTATGAGGATTCACGCCTGACTGCATCATCCTGAGTAGTCCTATGAGATCCATTCCTGATGGTACTCCTTGCGCTATACTTGATGGTACTCTTTGCGCCATGCTGAAGATCTCTTGTAAGTATTTTCTCTAGTTTTCTGCATAATTCGCCTTCTCCGGGAATTGAAACTCAGACCTCTTCCTGTAGAAATTGCATTGTCTGGGGTTCAAACCCCAGATCTGGATGTAGAAGCCTTTAAACCTTGACCACTAGGCCACTAGGCCACGATGCTTCCACGGTAAAAAAAAAAAATTAATACATTTTATAAGTTCTAAATATTGAAGAATTTGTTCTTTATTACTTATTAAAAATAGTCTTCCGTTTTTATGTTTTTTCTTCCTTAAATATTTGATCACTTTTGTCAGGGTGCGCTGCATATTCCATTTTAACAATGTTATTAAATTATAGCCATAATCAATTACTATTCCAACTTTATAAGACAACGTCTGTTAGACTATTCATTTTCACAACAGTTGAATTTTTATCGATTAATCAAAATGGGTGCAACTGGATTGCAAATTTCTGGAATGAAATTGCATGGAGTGATTTATTCCGATAGATTTCAAATTATTTTTAGCATTTGAATGGAACAAAAAACAAATCTCATTCAAATGATTCTTTGGAAAATGTATAGAAAAAAATGAAATGTAATTATAAAAAATTCATAATTAAAAAAGCTGATGAATAACTGTAAGTGGAATGAAACTCTATTTTTTCTATTTCATAACTTTTCTTATTCCATTCATCTACGTTTTATTTCTTTTAATTTCATTCATTCGTGATATTTCTAAAATTAATAACCAGTTAACATTTTGTAATCATATGACCCTAGGAGTCTCATATATGTCATATAGACAGCCAACAAATAAGTTCGTTTGATATTAGTATAACTCTCATAGATAAACATAACTAATCCCGGGAAATCAAACAATTGCGCCCCAAAGTCCTTCCCACTACAGGACATCCTGGTCAGTTTTTTAATAAAAAAAGTTCATTCCACTTTGCTGCTTGCGTTACCAGAAGCCCACGATCCATCAACTTGGCATATAAATATAGTGGGACTAGTGAAAGGGCCTATGCGAGAGAGCACAAGAATAAAGTGTGAGAACTTAAGATATGTTATGAAAAGAACTTGTCTTTTATTGTATCGCAGAAATTTAAATAAGGGCAAAATTTTATATCCGTAGAATTTATAACACTGATAGAGAGTGTTTATTAGAGGGAGAAGAGAAGGTCGAGGTGTGTTTACAAACGAACGCAAACGTTCGTATATATAGAAGAAAATTTACTGTGCAAATAGTGCAGCGGGCCCCACATCCTTTTATATTTTCAACATATACGGCTGCCTTATTTCTTTGACTTTCGTAACACTCCCCCTTGGGGGCCGGTGTCACTATCCGCTCTCGCTTAACGTCTTTGTTGCCTCGTTAAAAACCTTTCCAGGAAAACCCAATGGGAAAAACCATAGTAGGGTAAAAAGAGTACAACTACGTAAGCTCCCCCTCGAATAAGCAGTCATAGATCCTTCTGATGACGCATTCCAATGTTATGGATGTGTTTTCTGAATACCGAGGTAGGGAGTGATTTTGTGAAGAGGTCGGCTGTATTGTCGCATGATCGAACATATCTTATTTCAATCTCTTTATTCTTCTCGAGCTCTTGAGTGTATGAGAAGAACTTCGGAGGTATATGTTTGGTTCTATCGCTTTTGATATATCCTTCCTTCGTTTGAGCAACACATGCCGCGTTATCTTCATATAGAATAGTTGGGTCCGTATTTTCGTCAATCTCACTGCTTGAACAGATGTGTCGGCTTATTGATCTTAGCCATACACATTCTCTACTTGCTTCATGGAGTGCAATGATCTCGGCGTGATTTGAAGAAGTAGCAACAAGTGTCTGCTTCTGAGAACGCCAAGATATGGCGGTGCCTCCAATTGTAAAAACATATCCTGTCTGGGATCGAGCTTTGTGTGGATCTGACAAATAACCTGCATCTGCAAAACCAATCATTTGACCTTTTGAACTTTTAGGATAAAACAAGCCTAAATCAGTTGTTCCTTGAAGGTAACGAAAGACATGTTTAATTCTATTCCAATGTCTTCGCGTAGGAGACGAACTGAATCTCGCTAAAAGATTAACAGCAAAGGATATGTCAGGTCGAGTACAATTTGCAAGATACATAAGAGCTCCAATTGCACTTAAATATGGAGTTTCAGGACCAAGTATTTCTTCATTTTCCTCAGATGGTCGAAACGGATCATTTTCAACATTAAGTGATCTAACGACCATCGGGGTGCTAAGAGGAGTTGCTCTATCCATGTTAAAGCGTTTCAATACTCGTTTGGTATATGTAGACTGGTGTACAAATATACCCTTTTGAGAATGCTCAATTTGTAATCCTAGACAATATTTTGTCTGCCCGAGATCTTTCATCTCAAATTCTCCTTTCAGATAGTTTGATGCCTTTTGGATTTCGTTTTGAGTTCCAATAATATTAAGATCATCAACGTACACCGCGATTATCACAAATCCGGATGTTGTTTTCTTTATGAAAACACAAGGGCATATAGGATCATTCGTGTATCCTTCTTTTGTTAAGTGTTCGCTGAGACGATTATACCACATTCGTCCAGATTGTTTTAACCCATATAATGATCTTTGCAATTTTATTGCACATAACTCTTTAGGTCTGGAACTTAACATTTCTGGCATTTTAAATCCATCTGGGATTCTCATATAGATATCAGTATCTAATGATCCATATAAATATGCCGTAACGACATCCATGAGACGCATTTCTAAATTTTCATTGGCCGCTAGGCTCATCAGGAATCTAAATGTGACTGCGTCCATGACAGGAGAATAAGTTTCCACATAATCAATTCCTGGCCTTTGAGAGAAACCTTGGGCTACGAGACGAGCTTTGTATCTTGTAATCTCGTTTTTCTCATTTCTTTTTCGGACAAACACCCATTTGTACCCAACTGGTTTTACATCTTTGGGTGTGAGCACAATAAGTCCGAATACATTTCGTTTGTTAAGCGAATCTAATTCGACTTGAATCGCATCTTTCCATTTTATCCAGTCATGTCTCTTTTGACATTCATATACAGACTTTGGTTCTGGATCTTCGTTTTCTTCATTTATTTCCTTTGCTAAAAGGTATGAGAAAACGTCATCAATATCATCCATCTCATTTCGTCTCCATATCTTTCCATTATGGATGTAATTGATAGAAATCTCATGATTTCCTTCAGATTCAAGATGCTTTATATTGTCATTAGATTCACAATTTTCTTCGTCCAAAATATTTTCTGTTATTTTGGGAGTATCATGCTTTTCACATTCCTTACGTTTTCTAGGAAGTTTATCCTTTGAACCAATAGGTCTACCGCGCTTTAAACGTGTTCCTGATTCACGTGTATCAACTGCCGTTCCACCATTTTGTGGTATTTCAATACGAGCAGGAGTATTTGCAGCGGGTATATGTGATTTAGTTACCATTTTGGTATCAGCAAATGCATCAGGTAGCTGATTTGCTATATTTTGTAAATGCATGATACATCGAACTTCTAGTTCTGACTGTTTCGTAGGAGGATCAAGGTGTAATAACGATGGTACACTCCATTTGATCTCTTTTCCTACTTGTTTATTGTCTCCCCCTAGAGTTGGGAATTCTTTCTCATTGAAATGACAATCGGCAAATCGTGCCGTAAACACATCACCAGTTTGTGGTTCTAGGTATCTTATTATTGATGGAGAATCATAGCCAATAGCACCACCGTAACGTACAAAGATGGGACCACAAAGACGGTTGGGAATATATATTGGCTATGATTCTCCATCAATAATAAGATACCTAGAACCACAAACTGGTGATGTGTTTACGGCACGATTTGCCGATTGTCATTTCAATGAGAAAGAATTCCCAACTCTAGGGGGAGACAATAAACAAGTAGGAAAAGAGATCAAATGGAGTGTACCATCGTTATTACACCTTGATCCTCCTACGAAACAGTCAGAACTAGAAGGGCGGCTCGGCCGACCAATAAATAATAAACAGAATATAAGGCGGCTCGGCCGACCAATAAATAATTTAAATTACTAGTAAATAATATAGGATGTATTCCGGTCATTATAACATGATATATGTAATAGTAGAGGCGGTATACCGACCATTATAACAGGGTATAAATGATACAAATAAATTTTACCGAATCGTAGAGTGATCGTGCTGATAACGTGTTATGAAAAGAACTTGTATTTTATTGTATCGCAGAAATTTAAATAAGGGCAAAATTTTATACCCGTAGAATTTATAACACTGATAGAGAGTGTTTATTAGAGGGAGAAGAGAAGGTCGAGGTGTGTTTACAAACGAACGCAAACGTTCGTATATATAGAAGAAAATTTACTGTGCAAATAGTGCAGCGGGCCCCACATCCTTTTATATTTTCAACATATACGGCTGCCTTATTTCTTTTACTTTCGTAACAAGATAAACAATTTTGATTCACTTTTCATTATTGTATGTGACCTGTATATGATTATTAGTACGCTCTACTAAGTACCGTCTCAAATTATTTCTTGACACTGTTTACAAAAATATTAATACATTCATCTTTCCACTGAATTGGATCCTTCTAAAAGAGAAAAGTAGCAAAGGGTTAGAAAAAAAACAAGCAAACACAAAGCAGAACTAGACGTGTATTTTTGTTGGACAGTTTTGGTCGACATCCAAATAGGACCATGTCTAAATAAGACCATACCCAAAAAAGACCATGATTTGTTGGTTGTCCATGGGATCTAGATGCCAATTTAATATAAATAACCTAATTTTTATTGTAAAAGATGAAAATATACTAAATTTTGTATATATTATAGACTTAAACTTTTTTATTTTGCAATTTGAATTTTTGACAAGAAAATTTGATTTTGAGATTTTTGTGATTTTGATGAAAAATATGACTTTTGGTTTCACGAAAACGTGATTTTGCGGTTTTGACCAAAAAATATAATTTTAACGGGAAATTGCGATTTTGCAGTTTTGGCCGAAAACACGATTTTATGGTTTTGACGGAGAAAATGCAATTTTTAAGGGAAAATACAATTTTTCGGTTTTGACAAAAACTCGATTTTATGATTTTGGTAAAACAAATTAAGACTGCAATTTTTTTCCTAATTTCCTAAACCTAGATATTTTAACTATTTGCTGCCCAATGTCCATATGGTCTTACCCGGTTTTGTCCATGAGTCTAATTGGGTTTGTCTTTTTTTTAACGCTGATTTATTATGATATTACAATTATGATATGAAAAATATTACATAGATGATTCGACAACCGATAACACTATCTGCCTTATGAGGACCTACGTCTAACTGCATCACCTAAGCCGTCCTATTAAGATTCACGTCTGACCAGATTTACTTGCACTATGTTGAAGATCCCTTGTAAGTCTTACTTCCGTAGTCTGTATAATTGTTTAATAAATCGCCCTTTCCGGGACTTGAAACCTGGATTTCCTGTAATCTGCAAGTATTACTATTAAAAAATATTACTATGCAAGAAATTGCATAGTCTGGGATTCAAACCTCAGACCTGGATGTAAAAGCCTTTAAAACTTAACCAGTAGGATACGGTGCTTCCACTGGGTTTGTCTTTTTAAACTCATTTTAATTTGGTCTAATATAGGTATGTCCATATTAACCCAAAATAATTTGGACACGGACCGCCCATGGACAACCCGCCCATTCGACATCCCTAACCAGAACCATAAACGGAGCAGAGCACATAGCTCATTTACACCTTCCGGCATATCCAACGAAACCAAGACAAAACCATTCACCTAACTCATTAGCGATTCATCCTCTCTTCTTCTACCAAGGAACTCATCCACCTAGGAGCACCTCGATCCACAACAGGTGAAATCTCATCTCCTTGGCAACGCTATTGGCAATCAGAGAAGCACACTTATTTGACGATCTTTGCACTGCAACCAAATCTAATTCATGTATACCCTCAAAAATTCCTTCACCAAACTTAAGCACTACGTTTCTACCACAGAGTTCACTGAACTGAAAATTCTCCGGCTATGTTAGCTTATATATTTGTTCTTGAAAAAAAAAAAAACCCAATACGATCAATCCACTTGGTAATGCGAAAAGACGACCCTGGTTTTACTATACGCCTGTGCTTTAAAATCTAATATATATATATATAAAAATATATTTGCCTCTCTCCTAAGCTATCCACGTGGAAAATCACTCTTTGACAGATCGACGCGTGTCTCTGGATTTTATTTCTTTGGTTGGGTTTGAGTTTAACTTTGGGCTTATACTATGAACAATTGACAGGGCTTTTTACTCTTTAATATTATTGAATGTGTTAATTATTTCTGAATACATAGTAGATAAAAAAAAAACCACACACACATTACGATATGGACGTTATATTATCATCAAAGCAATATTTACCCTATGTACCCCATCCTGTGATAATTTATAAAGTAGCAACGAATCTATGAGTTCAGCAAATTTGCAATTACCTACGTCAAAATTTTAAGTATATGAACAGTCAACAGTAGTGTGTTGAATATTATATTCATATGATTTAAAAGCCTTTACGAATTTTTATTTTTAAACATACACCAAAAACTTTATGAAAGTAAATATCCATTCAGGTTCTCAACCACTTCAAATACCAGCAATGCCAAAAAAAATTAATCAAGTGCACGAAAACTATATTATATTTAAAACTACAATAAATACATTAGTTAATGAAAAATCCTTTTAAAAAATATTATGGATGCATACATAAATATTAAGAGAAATGTATAAAATGAAATAAAAATAACAATAACTTGAAGAACAAAATGTATAAGACTGAGAATATTTATGATTTGTGGTCTAAGATATATTCAACTTATTGTCCTAATCAAAGTGGAATAAACATTGAATAATATTTTTTAAAAAAACTTATATATACATAGAAATATTTTTAGTGGCAGGGTATATTTATAATTTCCAATATTTGGCCAAATAAAGATAAAGGAAATCTGCATGTATATAACCATGAAAATAAAACTACTTTAAATAACTTAATCAAAACAACAATCACGTACAACTAAACCCGATGAACGTCCTAACCTCAAAAGAAAGATGGTATAAGAGCAAAAATCTCAACACATGACATATAGTTTTGTACTAACAGCTTACCAACCAATTTAATTTACATAGTTTATTCAACAGTAATCAAAGCAAGCAACTATCCATAATCAAAGCAAATATTGGTAGCTTCATAGTCTATTTAGTATTCAAATACATTGACATGTACAATATTTAATTAATATGTATATTTTTATATGATACAAATTTATATTAAACATTCATTTTAACTATTTAAATTGTTTTTTTTAATTTTCACCCCGCCCTGCGGGCCGACCCTAGTAGCCATATAAACCAAAGTTGCTTTACCAAAAATAGACAAGATTTACAGAACAATCATTTACACAAGAGCAGTTTCACTAATCAACTATTGAAGTATCACAAGAACACTATTTCGTTCCTGAAGAAGTTACCACTATCAACTCTAGTCTTGATCTCCACCAGCCTCTCGAAATTTCCAGCAAAATATTTCTCCCCGTAACGTTTACCTTCAACATAGCTCCTGATTTTGTGAGAAATTGGTCCGCAATTCAATATCCCGATAATTAAAAAACGACTGTCTTGGATTCTTGGACACAAAAGGAGTCATGAACCGGTACAACTTCCTCGTCAGTTTCATATACCGTTTCGTTAATCTATCTTCTCCCCAATCAGTAACGTACTGAATCTTACAGAGGTTGCCTGCTCTGTACGGGAACGGAGTCGCCGTCGGCGAAATCTTCGCCATCATGCCGCCGTATGGATTGAAAGCTATAGCTGCCGGAGTCTCAAGCTCGATCATCTTCCTCCAAATCGATTCTTGAAATCGGTTCAAGAACGTAATCTGATTTCCTCTTGATATACATCAAGGTTTCATTCCTCTCGAGTAGAACTTTCTCCGATGTACCCACTTGTATATCCGTCCAGCAAAGCACCGACTGGATCCAGCTCGTCACCGGACCAGACTCAGTTCTGGTAATCTCCGGTTTAGTATCGACAGAAGTGTCGATGCGTCTACGAGGAACAGAGCTAAGAATGTTGCCCTGACAGTCTTTTGAGAAGAAACGGTGCCGTTTACAACCTCCATGGTTGTTCTTATGAAAATCTCTTCGGGAAGCTCCGGCGCGACATGTTGCCACCGGTGAACGACCTCCGTCGCGTTCTGCTCCAACGTCTGGGTGACTCTGAAAACGGTTTCAGGGACTTCGACGAGTTTTATTTTGTAGGCTAGGACAAGAAGAACGTGAGCAGTACTGTTGACATGAAGAGACATGCTTTTATCCAAGACTAGATATCGTTTTCTAAACTTAAGGGTAGTCATGTACCATAGATAATCACTTTAGTCATTGTTTACTACTTTCTGATCAACGAATTGGTTCATCCTCATCTTCATTTGGTTGCTTAACTATCAATGAAGTCTGAGTGGTAATTTAAAAATTTTAACCCACAAAACTATGCATTTTGGTTACAACTTTGGATTTAATAATGATTGTTAGTATGAAAATTAATATACATATTAGAAGAAATAACTAATAACTTTGGCGGGATTATAAGCCACAGTTTTACAATCTTGTAAAATGGTAACAGATCAAGCTCGGATAACATAAAATTCTCCTTGGAAATTAATTGTTGCATCTGAAGTTTCATTTCCGTTTCCAAAAAGTCAGCTTGATCCTTCTTCGGCTTTATACTTCTTCGTCTTTCGCTTCTCCTAAAATATGTATCTAAAAAATGAAGAAAATATCTGCAGCACACCTTTAGAAAACTATGATCCAAATTCAAAGAGAAAAAGAGAGGTTCGCGAATTTATTCTCATCCGAGAGATTTCTTTTGTAATTTGATTTAGGATCTTTTTCGTGGTGAGCCTTGTCTTCTCATTCAGCTCTTACCTCTAGTTTTAGATTTTCCAGTTTTGAAATCAGTAATTGAGGCAAAGGCGAAAGTCTTTATAGTGAAATTTGGTATTTTCTCATGATTTTGGGTATACAACTATACATTAATCAATCGATGGTTGCTGAAATTTTGATTTTTAAAAAGTTTTGGTTTTAATTTGAAAATGGCTTAAACTGAATTTAAGACGGAGATTACTACTGAGTTAAATCTAAAAAAATTAAGGAGAATAACAAAATCACATATAAAATGTTTGACAAAATATGTGGGAGATCTTTGTGTCCACAATTCGTCTATCCACAAGTTGCTCAGTCACAACTTTGATGTCCATAATCTTTCTATCCATAACTTACATGTCATAACCACATTTATCCATAAATACAATATGTTTGTCCATAACTCAAATTATTTATATTTTGATCAATTAAAATATTTAAATATAATTAGTCACACTTAAATTTAATTGATAAGTCTTTCTAACAATTTTAACAATGAACTAAATTGATTCTTTTCCATGAACTAAAGTAATATTTAAACAAGTTTCAATTTCTCTGTCCACAATTTTTATGTTCACACAATCCAGTAGTCTATATTTTCTTTGTCTACAACACATTTATTTGTATTCGTTCACAATTTCTCTGTCCACATGTCTTCTTGCTTATCCTATTTGTCTCAACCATAGTTGTCTATAATGTATTATACTGAACCCGAAGCTCACACCCTAAACCGAACCGAACTCGTGGGTCCGGATCGGTAACAGATCCGTTCAAAATACCGAATGGGTTTCAAGGCCAAACTATTTGGACTTTGGGTCGGTTTGGTTACAAACCAATATCCAAATAAGGTAACCGATTAAACCAAGCATTTATAACATGTCTCGTGTATATATACATCTAATCTATTAAAACAGAGTCATATTTGAATTTATCATGACATGGCTTTTTTTTGGACCTATTGAACATGTTGTGACTTAACATTTCTATTATTTCTACATATATTAAACCAACCAATATTAAATATATACCTTATCCATACCTTAATATTCAATATATTTTTGAAAGTATCAACGTGTTACATATTATTAAGAGATGATTACCATCTATATTATTAATATTATAGACCTAAGCAATACTCTATAAACGTGTTACATTTTTCTGGAAGTAACTTCTTTCTGATACGGGCACAAGATAGGCCTTTCTCAAACTGGTCGAGTGGATAGAGATGGCTGGATGGAATGAGATGGATGGTATGAGCGATCTGGTAGAGGAGATGGTGGGATGAATAGACCTGGTTGATGAGACTTGAATAGGAACCAATGGAGATGGAAAATAACACTTGGTCGTATAACCAACTTGTTATCTCAAGGAATGGAGGATGACGCGAAGATGGAGTATGGATCCAAGCTGCTTGTTCGTATAAACAACTCAACAAGGATAAAGAGATGGAGATGAAATAGAGATTGATTGAATCACACAATCAGAGTGGATCGAGGTGTAGCCACAAACTCTATGGATAGGAGTTTGATAAAACACAAGTTGCTCTCAAGATTGCTTCTCACAAACTCTCAAAAGACTTTGGTATTTACTAGGGGGCAAACTGGCTCATATATTTCATAAAGGTTGAAAAAATACAAGGCTGCTTATAGGGGCTTATATAATCGCCAATGCAGCTGTGCAATAGGCTAAACAATGCGTTGTTTTATTCAAATAAAAATAAAGGAAAGACTCAAAACCTGCAAGAAAAATCGAGATGTAATAATTATTGAAATGTGCTTACCTTACTTACCTCTTTGGAATTGAAGTAGCCGTTGAAGGAAGGTGCCAAACTTGAAATATGAAGTGATGTCGTTTAGAAGCTTGACTCTTTCTTTGGTGCACATCATTTCACTTAAGTGGGGAGATGGTAAATAAGGAAACCATCTCTTTGGAAGGCAGAATAGACCATAGGATAGCATCATCTTTTGGACCGCTATGTATTACATAAGGTGCATCTTCTTTAGCTTCTGATCCGGAGATGGAGAGCTTGTCTAGACGGCTTTTGATGTCTTCTAAGTTGGAACTGGTGTTGTTCTTGCAAATAGACCTTCTATGGCTTCACTGAAGCTTGCAATCACACCTCTAGTTCCTGATCTTGTTCTTGGGGCTTGTCTAAGAGTTGGGATGTTGATATCTGGTTCTATGTCCTCATCACTTTCACTAGGCGTATCTTTGTCTCTGTTTATAGGATTTCTTCAATATTGACTACAAGTGGATATCAGGTTAATATACACCTCATATTTTCTCATCTTTACTTTACGAATTGCCTGCAACATACCATAATCAAATCAATTCATATGTGTCCATCTTTCATCATACTAAACATTCTAACAGTCTTTAGACGTATGTTTGGTTTGAATAATTAACCGAATTGTTTTATATCCACATGATATACCACCAATGAAGCTTGAATGTAAGGTCTTTATCGAAATCAAGATTGTTTTTTCCTCTGTTGCATCTGTTTACATTTCCATTATGTTGCCTACCATTATGAACAGAACATAGCCAACAATGAAGCTTGAATGCCTTATATCCACAACCATGTAAGCCAAATATGATTTGTTTCAAACGAACTTTTGTAAATAACACATAGCACAAATCTTTATATTTTTACCTATTCACACACATTTATAAGATTAGTTAAAGTCATATACAGTATTTAGTTCAAAAATACAGTGATTTTAATATAAAAAACGGTAAACTGATATATATTGTATTTTCAAAATTTTAATATATGTATATCTAATAAAGATCTACATACGATTAGCTTAGCCTCAGCAGAATATTCTAACCACACAAAATGGATTTGATCAAATCTACACAACCTAATCTTCTGGACCGTAAATATTTAGAATATTAAACTGTTAGATTTTAGTAGTATATATTAGTTATTTTCAAGATTTATTCCCTTAAATTTTGATTTTGTCATCTGCCAAATTCCATCTATATCCTTTCGTTTTGATATAAACTGTTAGATTTGAAAAATAAATTAGTTATTTTAAAGATTTTATTCTCTTATATGTCAACTTCGTTATGTAATAACTTCCCATCTATATTGCTACGATTCGATATCTTAACGTTCTGAGAAAAAGAATATGCCTACCGATCCTCTATGAAAATATTATACCTAATGGTTAGTATCTAAATACTATATATAATCTTCTGACTCCTAATACATTCTACACTACACGATTCAAAAATAAAGCGTAATGGCAATGGTTAGTACTTTATTGAAAGATGTCAAACCATACAAAACGTGAAGGTTTTAGTCAAAGTTATGCATTATAGTCTCAAAATTCATCTTTTGGTGGAGACTCGCATACTCACAGATAGCGGTAGGGGTACTAATGTTTTGAATCGTGTTTTTTTTTTCTAAAAGTTTAATGGTAAAACGTCAAAAGAAATAGCAGACATATAGAGCAATAAATCTTTAAACCAAAACCAGATATGCGAAGATGAAAATACTATTAATTCCAAGCAAGTCAAAATCAATATTAACTCTAAGTAGTTGTACAATCCTAAACCGTCAAGTCCTATATAATGATACAGTTTTATAATGATTCTACATTTATATTATAACACAAATCAATTCTATATACATAAAGAAAATATATTATATATATATATCAAATATATATATATAACACATATTATATAAGACAAAATATAAATAACAAATTTGATAAAACAATATCAGCGCACAGCGCGGGTCCGTATCTAGTAATACATTAATTTACACATATATTAAGAATCTCTTCGGTTCTTGGTTTCTTTACGGCAAAAGGAGACAAAGCGAAGCGACGAAACCTAGTTACAAAAAGCTTCCTCGATCGTTGATTTCATCATTAAGCAGCTCAAACTGGCTACTATAAATCATCTATCATCTCGATCTCGTACTTCATCAAACCATTCGAGAATCAAATCGGATGTATTGTCTCTCTCTTTCTTCGACTTTTGTTCTGCTTTGTTCCGAGTCGATTAGAGTCACATCCGTGTTTGATTAGACATCTCTAACGGTTTGCATGTATACTAAGTGGAGCATGAGTTGAGCTAAATTAGTTTAAGAAACGGTTTTGTTTGTGGAACTGATTTTGTTTGAACTTAGGATCTTTTATAGTTGTTGTAACAGAGTTTAGAACTGAAACTGATTTTGGTGTTTCATTTATTTTTCTTTTTCAGATGGATTCAACATCATCTCTTGACCGAGAAACCAACAACAAAGATAATGAAGGAGATATTCAAACACCGAATAGTGGCGACAAGAGGAAAGAAACTCCGCCAACCAGTGGAGCATCATCTCAGCCGAGCAAAGTGAAGCATATTCCCCCTACAAGATCAGAAGTTTGGGAACATTACACAAGGACTAAAGAAGATTGAGACAAGTGTGTATGCAACCACTGCCAGAACAGATTCTCGTGTCTCACAACCTCAAGAACATCAAATCTGAAGAAATATCTTGAAGTATGCAAGAACCATCTTGCTTGGTCAGCTGGACAAAAGAATAAACACCCCGTTATTGATGATGATGGGAAACTAAAGAAGGCAAAGGTGACTGAAGGTCAGTTTAGAGAAGCCACGAGTCTGATGCTTGTCCTAGGGCAATTTCCTTTATCAATTGTCAAAAGTGTAGCATGGAAACATTTCGTAAACAAGGTAAATTCTCTACTTCTCTTAAATGTATGTTTTTGGCTTTATAATTTATTGCAGCTAATATCTTATGTTTGCTGCTTGTAGACAACCGTGTTCACTCCTCATTCAAGAAGAACCTCGACTAAAGACATTGTGAAGATGTATGAGGAAAGGAAAGATGCACTCAAGAAATGGTTCTTGTGTAACAAACAACGAGTCTCTCTGACAACAGACATTTGAGTTTCCCAAACTACATGTTATATATAATCTTTGATTAATTAGACATCATTTTATTCTTTATCTGAAACTGATCATGTGATTTATTGTTCATTTTATACAGGTGCGAGTTATATGGTCATCACAATGCACTTCATTGATGTTTCTTGGCGTTTGAAGAAGCTGATTATAGGGTTCAAACACATCACAGATCATAAAGGTCAGACTATAGCATCTGTTCGTCTAGAGTGTTTGGCTGAATGGGGAATAGATAAGGTTTTCGGCATAACCGTAGATAATCTACTGCCAATAGTTCTCCTTTGAGGAAGTTTCAGAGTACTTTTTCTTTGGGTTCGGATCAGGCTTTTGTGTTAGATGGGAAGTTTTTACATATCAGATGTAGTGCCCATATCATTAACTTGATAGTTAGAGATGAAATGGCTGAAATAGATCAGAATGTGGTGGCTATCCATAATGCTATCTCCTACGTTAGATCACATACTAACAGGTTGAGATCTTTTGAGCTGAAAGTTGACTCGGGTAAGATTACAAGAGGAAGTTTGCCATTGGATGTGAAGACAAGGTAGAATTCAACCTATCTAATATTGACAACAGCTCAGAAGTTCAAGGTGGCCTTCGATAAGATGGAGACATAAGACAAATTCTACAATGATCAATTCTATGAGCTTGAGAATGGACAAAAAAGGATAGGACCTCCTCAGCTAAGAGATTGGAATGCCATTGATAAGCTGTGTTGGTTTCTTATGATTTTCTACAACTCGACTTTGGTGGTGTAAGCTTTAACTTCACTCAATTTGCATAGGTGCTATGGTTGGGATTGGAATGCCATTGATAAGATGTGTCAGTTTCTTATGATTTTCTACAACTCGACGTTGGTGGTGTCAACTTCAACTTCACTCAATTCGCATAGGTGCTATGGTGAGATAGTAACTATCGAGACCAATCTAAGAGGACTATGTAGCAGCTATGATCCTGATTTGAAGTCTAAGGCGACAAAGATGCTTAAAAAGTTTGACAAATGCTGGGATGGTGTGAAGAACACTAACATGATGTTAATTGTTGCTACTGTGTTCGATCATAACAATAAGTTGGAGCTTGCAAAGATGTGTTTTGAAGAGTTGTATGGTCTAGATAGCATTGAGTATAAGGAGATGTCTGAGTCGTTGATCAGAATCTTGAGAAGTTTGTTCAAGGAGTACAATGCAAGACATGGAGGCGTTTTAGTTCCAAATGACCAGTCATCTCAGTCAACCGAGCAAGCTCGGAGTCAGTCTAGGGACCAGTGTATTGAGAGGATGGAGCTTGTTGTTTAAAGTTGCACAAAAACAAATATTATAAGAACTGACACTTCTTATTAGATTTAGAAACTCTCTCAAAACTAAACCTCTCAATGTGTTTCTCTTGATGTTACATCTCTTCATGAGACTTCTTTATATAGGACGAAACTACATCTTTTCCTAATAATAATATGAAAAAATTCATAAGCTTGATATGTTTTCCTTTTTCCTTAACCCATCAAACTTCACTTTAATGAGTTAACTTGCTCCTCAAGTTAATTGGAATTATCTCACATTCTCCCTCTTAATTCCAACTTGAATCTTAGGTATGTTGATCTTCTGAACTCCGATAAACTTACGTAGACCGTTAATAGGTGCATCGAATTTCTTCGATACGATGTTGCATCGGAACGTGAGTATAGATGCTTCACTGCTTCTCCATGACTCTCTCTTGGACTCTGCATATATCTGCTTAATACACCAACCGAAAACACCAAGTCCGGTCGTGTATGAAGAAGATACCTTAAGCATCCTATGGTGCTTCGATACGATGTTGCATCAATCTTAGGATCCTCCTCTGCCTTTGATACTTTCAAACTCGTGTGCATCGGAACGTGAGTATAGTTACATGACTCCATCTTCATCTTGACAAGTATACCTTGCGCGTATCCTCCTTCTTCTTGTTTGATGTGAATGCCATCAGCTCCTTGCGTTACTTCTATACCAAGATAGTATGTAAGCTTCCCGAGGTCTGACATCTCAAATCTTCTTGACATACCATCTTTGAATTGCTTGATAACGTTGAGCGAAGTCCATGTTACAAACAAGTCATCGACGTATATAGCTATGATCAGAAGCTCCCCCTTCTCTTCCTTTTGACATACCGCATGTTCCTTGGTGCACTTCGTGAACTCCATCTCCTTGAGAACACGGTCAAGTTTAATATTCCAAGCTCTCGGAGCTTGACGTAAACCGTATAGAGCTTTGCTGAGTTTGTATACATGATTCTCTTTACCTTTCTCTTCAAAACCTTTTGGCTGAGTTAGATATACATCCTCGTTTAAGTCTCCATTTAGGAATGCAGTTTTTACATCTAGGTGATGGATCTCCCATCCATTAGTCGCTGCTAACGCCAAGAGTAGTCGTATGGTTTCTATCCGAGCAACTGGTGCAAATACTTCGTCGAAGTCTATGCCTTGTTGTTGCACGTAGTTTTTTGCAACTAGCCTTGCTTTGTATTTGATCACCGTTCCATCTGCATTCCTCTTGATCTTATAGATCCATTTCAAACCTATCGGCTTCACACTTGCCGGCTTCTTGACGAGCTTCCAGGTCTTGTTTTTGATGATAGATTTGATCTATGCCTTCATTGCATCGATCCAAGCTTGCATCACTGCAGCTTCGATGTAACTTTCTGGTTCACCATCGATGGTGAGCAAGAGTCTGCCACCTTCAACTTCAGCGAGTATGATGTAATCATCGAACCGCTTTGGTTTTATGATGTTACAGCCATATCTCGATGTTACATGCTGGTCTTGGTTTGCATCGTTGTTCTCTGCTACTTGCGCTTGTTCACTTGCATCTACAACTTCTTCTTCTTCATTATTGTTATGCTCTTCGTGGTGTTGGTGATCTTGATGCTCATCAACATCTCCTTCTTCTGTAACATCGATATGAGGAAGCTTGAATGATCTTGGTTCTTCGTCCACGTTTGTTGATATTGTATACGATGCGGTGAGATGTCTAGTTACACCGTTTTCTTCACAAAAACGAATGAACTCAGAAGCTGTGAACTCTCCTCCTCTATCGGTGCGAAAAGTCTTGAGTTTTAGCTTCGTTTGATTCTCCATGTACTCCTTGAACTTTTTGAACCGATCAAACGCTTCACTCTTCTCTCTTAGCAGCATCGTCCACATATATCTTCAGTAATCATCAATTAAGACGAATACATATCTGTTGTTTGCTGGTGTTGATGGTGATATCGGATCGCACAAGTCACACCTTCCACGGGGATCTTTCATCATCAGTAAGTCTTCTTTCATATTAACCTCACAACCCATCTCGGTTGCTTGTCTAAGACTTATGATATTGTGTTTAAGACTTGGGATGTAGTAGATGTCTTTGAGTGCTCTTCTCTCCCCTGTTTTTCCGATGAACATGATCGAACCTTTCCCAAAAATCTTGACGTTTGATCCATCACCGAATTTGACTTTGCCTTTGATGCTCTCGTCTAGGTTTGAGACGAACTCTTTCTTGCCTGTCATATTGTTACTTGCACCATTGTCAAGGTACCATATACTCGTATTTCCATCGCATTCATCAAACCTCTTAGGAAACACTCTCTCTTCGTTGAGGAATACTACTTCATGCATATATAATGCATATGCTTCTTGTGTTTCCGTTAGGTTAGCTTCTTCTCTTGGTTGTGTACGACAATGTGACACGAAGTGCCCCATCTTGTTGAATCTCCAACATTTAACTTTAGAGTAGTCCTTCTTGGTCTTGTCCGAAGCTTCTCCTCCTTTGTTATGACCATCAGAACCATTAGACCTTCCTCGTCCTCTTCCTCTTCCACCATAACCTCTACCTCTTCCTCTTCCTCGCGAGTTGTTATGGCTTCCACAACCTTGCGCATCATTCTTTACAAACATTAGCTTCGATTGATCTTCATCTTGGTTTTCTTCTTTTATGCGTTCTTCGAAAGCCTTCAATCTCCCAACAATGTCTTCGAATCCCATTGAATTTATATCCAACACTTGTTCTAACGAAGCTACGATGTGAATGAACTTTCTTCTTGGAAGTCCCTTCAAAAACTTCTTTACCATCTTCGATGCTTCCATTATCTCTCCTAACGCGGCTGCTCTCGATGCTAATCCTGAAAGTTTTCCTGCGTAGTCATCCACCGTGTCAGTGTCTGTCATCCTCAGTTTGTCGAACTCAGACATCAAAGTCTGTAACCTTGCTTCTCTCACGCGATCAGCACCTAGGTTACGAGATTTGATAGCTTCCCAAATCTTCTTCGATGTATCATATTCTCCAATCTGAAGTATTAGCGCTTCTGGGACTGATTGAAAGATTAGAGCCATCGCCATATTGTTCTTCTTTGCATCATCTCTCCCTGGATCAATTGTATCCCAAACATCGTATAAACGAAGCATCACTTTCATGCGCATCGACCATACGGTGTAGTTGGTCGATGATAGCATCGGACATCGTATGTCCTTCTTCATCTCAAGACCTTTATCAAGTCCTTGAGAATTGTTATCGTGTCCTATGTTTTGATCGAGTTACAACTCCTCTTGTAAACGATCTTCGAAACCTGGAGCTCTGATACAAATTAAAGTTGCACAAAGACAAAGATTATAAGACCTAGTACTTCTTATTAGATTTAGAAACTCTCTCAAAACTAAACCTCTCAATGTGTTTCTCTTGATGTTACATCTCTTCATGAGACTTCTTTATATAGGACGAAGATACATCTTTTCCTAATAATAATATGGAAACATTCCTAAGCTCGATATGTTTTCCTTTTTCCTTAACCCATCAAACTTCACTTTAATGAGTTAACTTGCTCCTCAAGTTAATTGGAATTATCCAACAGTTGATGATTATGTGGGTTACAAGAGGATGGATGTTAGGTACAAATAGAAACTAAACGAAATATGGGTTAGGGAAAACAAGGATGAGTTGGAAACTTACCTTAGAAGAGTCTGTGGAAACCCTTGACCTGATGATTGGAGTGGAGTATGATGTATTCTCATGGTGGAGAAAGAACACCTCTAAGTTTTCGGTCTTGACTGAGATTGCTCGGTATGTGTTAGCCATACAAGTCTCATCAGCTGCCTTAGAGAGTGCTTTTAGCACTAGTGGTAGGCTTCTTGAACCACATAGGAGTTGTCTAACACATTAGGGCATCATTATCGGCTGAGACATTTTTTGGTCCTAAATTTTTTTTTTTTTTTTTGATTTAAAAAAAAAAAAATTAAATGATGAACCAATTGTGGACCGCCACGTGTCAGTGGGGCCCACAAACAGTTAGGGACAACCCTTGGGACGTTTCTTAATTAGAGACATTTGAGCAAAGTTCTTAAAAAAATGTGGTGGACCCCACACCAAAAACACTAAGGACCAATGTTGGGACTACCAATAATCATGCCCTTACATGGTTGAGATTCTAATGTTTATCGAGCAGTGGATGAAGCAAGACATACAGATGGAGTCAAGAGTTCTTTCAGATGCGCAAATACTTTCTGATCTTGAAGAAGTGGACATGCTTGAAAGAGGTAATACCCGAGAATGATGTCTTCAATTCTTATACTACTTTAACTCTTTGAGTGTTTAATAATCGTTTTTACTATCTTTTCAGAGTATGGGGACACAACAATTCCAGAAAAAGACTAAGCAATTTGAGGCGTGAAGCTTGAGAAGATAAATTCATGGCTTTCATCAGTTCAAGAATCTTGTTTTATGTTTGCAATTTGAATGTTGGTTTGTTTTTAAAGTTTGCTTTCGGATCATGGCTTAGATAAGCCATTCTGTTTTGGTGTGTTGAAGTTATGCTATCTATTTTATTTTCACTGGATGTTCTCGGATATGTATGGTTTTTTCGGTTAAAAGTGGTTACATTTGGTTATATTTGGTTTATTTCTGTTCTTTGGTTATTTTTTTACACTACAATCCAAAGCCGAACCGAATCCAATTTATTTTCGGGTTTAAGCGGATTTTGAATTCTAAAACCGTACCGATCCGTACCCGGGCAGTTCCGAACCGACACCGTACCAAAAATCTACAATAACCGAATATAATTTATATACTTAGAACCAAAAACCCAAAAATCTGATTACACCGAACCGAACCGAATCCGATGGGAGGACCGAACGCCCATGCCTACTATAATGTATATAACAGTTTGTCCACCAAATTAAGTTTTTTTAAATATATATATATATAGATGGATCTCAAACTATAAATAAATAAATAAACTAAAATTTTTTTTATATACATATTTGTATATTTATTTATATACTAAAAATATTAAACAATGGTAAAGTACATATGTTGGAAATAAAAATAAACAGTGACAAATTACAGCTGTTGAATTCTTTAACTTTAAAGGAAATACTAGATTTTGACCCGCGATTTCAAATCGAGGGATTATTTTCTAAAAAAACTTTAATTTTTGATATTTAATTTTTGTTGTGTTAATATTTTTATTTTGGCACATATATACTATAAATTTTATTAAATTTTATATTACACTACAAGAAAACATATTTTTTACTAGGGCAGTATTCGTTGTAAATTCGTCGTAAACGGGGTGTTACGACGAATTAACGTCGAAAGACGTTTCGTTGTTAAACGTCCGTCGTAACGGAGGTTTCGTCGTAAACGACTCGTTACGTTTACGACGAAATATATTCCTCATAAAGCGCAGGGAAAGAATTTGTCGTAAACGACACGTAAGATTTCGTCGTAAAGCCCACGTAATTATTTCGATGTAAAGCA
>NC_027754.1:15855797-15856452 GCF_000695525.1 Brassica oleracea var. oleracea
ACACTGCTGATCACTCTCACTGCATATCGCAGAACAGGGCTACGAATTCTAGCTTGCTTGGCCTCTCGAGAGATGAAGTTTCCTGAAGCGATGAATTTCCAGAAATCATTGTGTTCCGGGAAGTCAGGAACACAAGATTGACGTCCTTTCCCGAACCCAAAGACGTCGCACAGCTGAAAGATGGTCATGGAGTGGAACTGCCTGTTCACAATGAAGGAGAACATCGCCTTATCAGCTACCGGGTTGTCCTCGTCAGGATGGTAGAGGCGGGCTGATGCGAGGAACTGCCTGGTCAAATCAGCATAGCAATCACAGAGGAGATCGAAGATGTACCCCAGGCCAATCTTCTCGAACAAGGCTTCAATATCCTCGGAAGATGAAATGATATGTGTTTTGATCGATATTTTCGCGAGTTGGGTGTTCTATGGGTGTTTTCCGGTTTAAATTAAGTGAAATCAAACCGGGCAATACTTACCTCAGATCGACCGATACATACGCGTCGGATCGACCGATCTTCTCCTGAGATCGACCGCTCCATCTCACCCGGATCGACCGATCTCTTACATGGATCGCCCGTTATGTTTCTTTAGGATCGATCGATCTCTGCTTGATCGTGATACATGCCTGAAAATCATCTAAAAACACAACCAAAAAT
>NC_027754.1:15856552-15865517 GCF_000695525.1 Brassica oleracea var. oleracea
GAGAAATTTTCGAGTTGGGTAGTTGAAATATAACAACGATTTTACAACGAATATTTTACATGGATTTTACATGGTTTTAACATAATATTTTCAACGACTTTACGACGAAATTAGGTAAGTTAAAGCACATTGAATACACGTTTTCACCTAAATATAACGGTAACATGTTTTGTTGTAATGTCGATGTAATGATTACGACGTATTTCTCATTCCACGTACATTCGTCGTAAACTTACATGGATTTTACGACGAACACTATTCGTCGTAAATTTACATGGTGTTTACGACGAAAGTTGGATTCCTCGTAACTGCGTTGTAAACACCATGTAAATTTACGACGAAATATTTTCGTCGTAAATCTTCGTTGTTATGGGCACGTTTTCTTGTAGTGTTATTCTAAAGATATACTATGCAAAAATATATATTAAATTTTGCTAATATTTTTATTTATTTTGGGTATATATATGTTTTCGATGCCATAAATATTGTATTATTTTATTTTTTATAAAAATATTTTTGATTTAAATTATTTAATTTATATAATGAAAATAAATTAGTCTAACACAATAAATTTTCATGTTTATCAATTATTCCAAAAAAAAAATTACTTCATTTATCTAACTATATTTCAAAATATTAAACAACCGATTTTATAGAAATATCAATACTATGAAAATAGTAATCATTTTATTTAAATAAAAGTTAGATGGTTTAAATTTCTAACTGATTTTATATTGTAACCTGAAAAGACAAATAAAAAAAAATTGTGCTGTAAAATGAGATATGTCAGTTTAAATAAATCCATAAACTATTTAATGTTAAAAACAACTAACTAATAGCAGTAATTAATTGCTTATTTTATTTTTATTTTTTGGCAACATTTTAATTGCTTATTTATAAACAAACTAAAAACTTATTATTTATAAATAATCTAAACAAACTTGTATATGTAAACAAAATTATTTTCAAAAGATTTGTTTTCTTATTAAATGGGTGAAATAAATTAAAAAGATTCTAAAAATAAGTAATGGCATGATAATGTAAATAAATTAAAAATTAATGGCAGAATCCTTATAGGGATTATGCTTTGACAGTATAGATTATGGTTGGATTTGAAGCTCAAAAAGCTATGAATCAACTTTCACTACACGTTTTCTCGACACGTCATTTAAATGGCCAAATTTATAATTGATCTCTCTCTCTTTTTGGTTCCCAACATTTGTTCATTCGCCCTATTTAACTTTATTACTTGGTTTTGGTGATGACATTGTTGTCGCTCTGATCCATAAATTCAATTTGAAATTTTTGGCGATTAGGAAAATTATAGATTATCAACATGTGTCTTCCTTGTGATGTTTATTGAAGAACTTTAGAGGACACATAAGATTATTTAGTGCATTACGTTAAAGAACACATTTGGACTTTTGTTTAGATAGTAAGACACACGAGATATGAGACATATTTTGTGTGTGAACGCAATAATTTGACAAAAAAATTACTCTTAACTAAATATACAGTTGACAAAAAAAGTCTAAATATACGATAGATAGTGTGTGCGGATATTGTTTTTGTCAAATCTTTATTAAAATTATTTAGATTAGTCATTAGGTTATTGGTTTAGGTTCGATTCTAGAAGTTTAGGATCCGTTCGTGTATTTAGAAAATTCGATTTGGTGCCCGTTCATTTTTTTTTTTGGTTTTCGGTTTGAGTAACAAAGTTAAAAACCAGCCAATATCGGAATAATTTAAGATTTCATTCTGTTCCGGTTCGGTTTCAGTATTTTTGATTAATTTGAGTTTAAATTCGAAAAATTTGGATTTCTTTTTGATTAAAATAGAACTTATTCTTCGTTCAGCGCGGATGCAAGATATAATAATATATTCTTTTACGAAAACCTCAATGTTCTAAGTATAGCAGTATACTAATTAATAATTTAGATGTATACAGCCATCAGTATTTTTGATTTAATGTAGTAAATATTTCAATTATTACACATTTAAAAATTTTGAATCTTAACAAAAAGATATCACAAGAGATATTATTAACTATAAAGTTGTAAAATTTTATATATTTAATTTGTAATCTTTAAATAGAAATCTACAAAATCATCTCAATAACATGATTCTTTATATTAAATAAATAAAATATACATTAAACTTACATCACATAAATTTTAATAGAATTTCAAATACTATATATAATTTTTGAATTATGATTTCTAATTTAAAACAATTATTAGAAGCTAGAGCATAATATGGGCTATAATAAAAAAAAAATCAATTTGTACTAATTTACTCTTCATATGTTCAACAATTAATATATTTAACATTCTGAAAAATCAGATTATATCCAGAAATATAAACTAAAAAGAAAACTAAAAATTTAAAATATAATAGAAGTAAAATAACACTTTTACTATATTATATATATCATAAAATGTAAATATTTTAAAAACAAATATTACACACAATCAGTATTAAAATATAAGTTAAACACAATTATACAAAAATGACAAAAAAAGCTTTTTGATGATTACAATTATCAAAATATATCTTTCGTTCAGCGCGGATGAAAGGCCAAGGCCTATGCGGTATATAAAGTTCATATCGTACAAGAAAAGCTAAAATTTGTGTTTGACCACTTCAAAACATCTGCTTCATATGCAAACCTAACTTCCCTAAGTTCCGCCTTTCTTCATTCTTCATGTAATACATGATTGTATTAGAAAGATATAAGATATAAAGAAGAAACACAACCCTGAAATATCATGGTGCATGTCCAGTATTGACGTTAACACTCAAGTGAATCTTCTCACTCTTTGAGATTTTCTAAACCGCAGGAGTCACATACTCAGGAAAGTTGAAAAGAACGTCTAGGGAAAAACTGTCCATAGTTATATGTTAGCTTCTGGGACCAAGACATCTTGATAGCCACTTTGATGCCTCCATAAACTTGGAAACCAGAAAAGAAACAGAGACAGTCAGAAAGAGGAACAAAAAAACAAAAGAGGAAGAACACATCCACTTCTAATAAGCTAAGACCAGATAAGATAGCTCATTCTTTTGAGAATCATAATGTAAACACGTATGTGGATATCATAGATTATATAAATATTCATGTTTTTCAGCTTGAATCAGCATCATAATGTAAACTTTTTATACTATTTATATATCATACGCTCCCTGAAACTATAATATAACATGTAGATAAATTGTTTGTCTAGATTCTAAAACCCAACCAGTAATGTAAAAAAGTTGTTTAGCCCTTAGCTTGTACTTGGTTCAGTCATCAACAAGAGAGCACGGCAGTGAAGTTTATCATGATCTGAGTCAATTAAGAGATCAAAGTCATAAAGAAAAACACTTTGAATCGAAACTGGAACAATTGGGTAGCCCAAGCGAGGAAAGAGTCAAAATACAAAGAGTCAAAACACAAACCTTAGGCATGAGAGGACAAAGAGACAGATGTGAATGCGAAGAGGAAGAAGACGCAACCGGAAGGGAGAGCGGTCTCTGCTTTTGTTGCTTCTCATATAACCTCTTTATCAAAGAATTTATAGAAAACTTGGCAATAGCTCCGGTGGAGCTCTAATGGGATTAAGAACAGAAAGGCCTCGAGATGCTTCTAGAAAACTCCAATGATAACCTAATGGTGGAAACACCATGGCCTAGTGATCAAAGTTTAAAGGTTTCTAAACCCAGATCTGGGTTCGAATCCCACTCAACAAAATTTCTACAGGAAGAATTCTGGGTTTCAATTTCCGTAAAAGACGAATTATGCAAAAAATTAGAAAAAATGCTTACAAAAGATCTTCAGCATGACATAAGGAATACCGTCGGAAATGAATCTCATAAGACTACTCAGAATGATGCAGAAAGAGTACCGTCAGGAATGAATCTCATAGGACTATTCAGAAAGCTACTCAGAGTGATGCAGTCAGGCAAAATGTTTAGGTTAACAAATGTTATACAAGATAGTTTAATTATAGGCTGGTTTAATTTAAGTATATCATATAAACTTATCTTTTTATATTTAGTCACAACTTCGATAGAGTATATCATGGTAAAATTTAAATAGGATTTTGTTTTAATATATTAGATTCGGTAATCACTTATACAGGTCATTCACATTTTATAGTTGTTTGGCCCATGGGACACTTATATTAATTACTTTAACCATCAGCCTGGCGCATGGGCCACTTATATTAATTACTTTAACCATCAGCCAATATTATGATTACTTGAATATATTTATTTATTCATACAATTTTAATCAAAAAATAAGTAAATCAAATAGGAACACGGAAAGAGAAAAAAATTTCATAACACAAGCAAAAAAAGATTGAATTTCAATAAAACAATGGCAGTAGTATCTCTTTCTCACGTTAAGTATCACTCAAAAATAATAATAATAACACCAAACTTTTCAACTGTAGCAAAAGAATATTATATCCAGAGACTGCTTAGATGATTTTACTGAAGCCTCAAGTTCAGCAAGAGGATTCCGTCTTGGTCCTGTACCTGTACAGAACTCTCTTCTTCTTCTTGCTAGAGACATTGTCAACGGTAAGAACAATCTTACCAGACTCACTGTTCTTGAAACTGTTCCTGACCGGACCTTCATTAGAACCGATCTTCTTCACCTTTTGGACAATTATGGTGTAAGCTCCTTCATCTGCTGGCACAAACTCTTCCTTGTAATTCACTTCCCATCCCAAAACAGCAACGTCCCAAACCAATGTTCCTTCAGTCTATGAAACAAAAAAAAAAAAGAACCCCAAAAGCATTAGTAGACCGATCTCTTACAACTCCTGACAAAAGAAAGAGGTTTGGTTTATGAATTCTTACCTCAGTAGCTGGGATCTCGATGGTTTCAGATGATCCAGGCTTCACAACAACTTCAGAAACAGCTTCCTTGGAGAACTCGGTATCATCATCTCTTTTGAAACCACCGTACTGAACAGGGATCTCCTCTGCTGGAATGTACCTTCATCAAGCCACAATGCATATGATAAAGATTAGAGACATGCGAAGAATATTAGGAGGGGTGGTTATGGGTGCTTACTTGAGAAGAGTCTCTGTGACATTAGCTGGACGAGGCACAACAAACTTGCTCTTGGTTCGTTGTGTTAAGAATGGAGACAGGAGAGTGCTGACGGCGTAGAACCAGAAGGGAACATTGATGAATACCTGTAGAACACAAAACAATTACAGAAGTCAGGAGACTGAATCAATGAGACAGTGAATGATGATGATAATGAATGAACTCACGTTTCTGGAAACAAGCTCCGGGTAGTTGTCCTGCAAAGCTACTATGGCGTTCTTGATTGCAACCCATAGCTCTTTCTTCAAAGGTCCAGGGCAGTTTTTGAGGTCATGGATCTGGAGAAGAGAAGTGACACCACCTGGTTTCAGATCAAGCTTCTGGGTTCCCTTCTCCATCAGCTGAAACCTCCATTTCAACAGATTCTCTCTGCTTTGCTCTGATCCAAACGTCGCCTGGTAAAGCTCCTCGTTACCGAAAACGCTGTAGACATTGTAACAAACCGGGCGTGATTCACGGTCCAGACCGTTCATATAAGCTGCAGAGGCAAGATCCTCGCCAAAGTCTCTCCCAAGGACCGAATTAATCTTCTGTTCCTTCCTCCATTTGAGGGTTTTCTTGAGCATCTCAAAGGCATCATTGACTTTGAAGTCTCTTGCTCTCAAGAACTTCAAGAGGATTACATCTGTTCCTTCAGCTCCTTTGCTTGGAAGCAGTGGCACTCCCCATAGCTCGATATCGTTATCCACAATCTCATCTTCTTCCTCCTGCTCCACAGTGGCTTCTTTGGTAACAACAGCCTCCTCGGTTTTCTTCTCTTCTTCTGCAATCTCAGCTTTCACTTCCTCTTTGGGGTCGACAACATCAGCCTCTTTGGTAACAACAGCCTCCTCGGTTTTCTTCTCTTCTTCTGCAATCTCAGCTTTCACTTCCTCTTTGGGGTCGACAACATCAGCCTCTTTGGTAACAACAGCCTCCTCGGTTTTCTTCTCTTCTTCTGCAATCTCAGCTTTCACTTCCTCTTTGGTGTCGACAATATCAGCCTCAGTCTTTACTTCTTCTTTGGGGCTTTCCTTTTGAACAACATCCTCAGTTGCCTCAGCTTTGGCTTCCTCCGTCACAACAGCATCAGTCTTTGCTTCTTCTTTGGGGCTTTCCTCAGCTTTGGCTTCTTCTGTAACAACAGCCTCACTCTTCTTCTCGTCTTCAGCCTTCTCCTCTACTACCTTCTTCTTCTCCACCACCTTCACAGGGGTCTCTTTCTTCTTCCTAAACAGCGTGTTTTCAACAATGGCTTCTTCAAGCTTTGTCTTGAGATCACTCAAAGCCTTCTTCTCAGAATCCTTCAAATCAGAGAAGAAATCGCTCTCTTCTTTAAAAGAAGAACTCTTCTCCACAACCTTAGTCTCGCTCCCATCAACCTCTTCCACAGCTTTAACTTCGTCCTCCACAACAGCTTTCACTGTTGTCTCCTCCACAGGAGGAACAACAGCAGAGGCAATAACAACCTCAGACTCCACCTGCTTCTCCTCAACCTTAACTTCTGCAGTCATATCTATCTTTCGCCTGTAATCAAGATTCAAACAATCTTTTAGTCTATAAAACATAATAAAAACTCATAAGTTACTCCTAATTCTTGTACTAAAATAGGAAACCCCAAATTCTAATTCACTAGTTGAGATCTCAAATCAAAGCGTGATTCTTAGTAAACCCTAACCAAGGAATCGAACAATAACTATATGAGAAATCCCTAGCTCTCAGCGGCTCTCTGTTTTTCGATATATCAAATCAAGAATATAAAAGACGTAAAGAGAATTAAAACTTACCTTTAAATAAGATGATGAGAGTTTCTACGAATCTTCAGAATCTCTCAATTCGACTTTTGGTCTTCTTCCTCTGGTAGGGTTTTGAGTTGAGAAGAGAGAGGAGGAGAGGATTGAGCTTTTATCAAGAGAAGAATAACCCTAGTATTGGGCTGGACCCCACCGCCTCTTACCAACGGTCACATGATTGGGTCCACCTGTACAAAAGGAAAACAAGACGAATCGTAGCCTTTGGATCGAACCTTCAATTTTTTTTTTTTTAACGCTGATTTATTACAATTATGATACGAAAAAGATTACATGAAAACAACCGACAATACTACCTGTCTTATAAGCATCTAGCCTAACAGCATCACTCTTATAAAGACCTAGCCTAACTGCATCACCTGAGCCGTACTATGAAGATTTACGCCTGACCAGATTTATTTGCACCATGTTGAAGATTTTTTGTAAGTTTTTTTTCCGTAATCTGCATAATTGTTTAATAAATTGCTCTATTCGAAATTTGAAACATGGATTTTCTGTAATCCGCAAGAAATTACATAGTATGAGATTCAAACTCCAGACCTGGAAGTAGAAGCCGGTAGCCTAGGTGCTTCTACGATCTCTCACATCCATCCAATGACCCAAATTTGCCAGCATGGCAACTTGAAACAAAAGTGTTTACACAGAGATATCCGGTGGGTCCTATGCTCGCTTCGCATGTTCCAACGGTCGTCTCTGCTGACCTTTTCTTCCAACGACGAAACGACACGTGGACTACTCGACAGAGTATGTTCGGCGCAACGGACGGATATTCAACCGAAGTCGCTTTTTTTTCCTGTTTAATACTAGCACTAAGTTTTACGGTTTGGAGTTGGGCCAATATTCTAAATTAAAGAATATAATTAGAATGTACCATATGCATAAATGGTATCCAAGAATCTCTTCACTGTGAGTTGTAACGGTTCTTATGTTTTTCCACCTCTAATATTTTTAAAACTGAATCCTTACAATAATGATCTATCATTACAAAAGTATATGATAAATTAATCAGGCTTGAAAATACGTCTTATCTATTGGTAAGTAGATATTCTCTTTAGGCTGTTGACACCCAATGTGCCAACAATGCAAATAAAAGAGTTCATTATTAAATATGTATATATGTAAATCAAATTGTTTTTTTTTTCTAACTACTAACTATGTGTATGAAAATCAAATTGTTTCTCGAATTACTAGCTAGGTCACTGGATTTAATCTATACTTTTTAATTGTTGATAAAAATTAAAGTGTACATTTATGAAATAATCGATCTTTAGTAAAGAATTACCAACATGGTGTTTAGCAAAATCAAAGTCAAGTAAGAATTATGAAGTGTGGCAAAAAAAGTAATTGGTTCTTGTTGTATTAGACAGAGATTAATATTTGAATATTTACATTTTTGGTCAGAGAATATTTACATTAAGGACAGAGATTAATAATTAGAAGATTCTTGTTATTTATTAGACAGAGATTAATATTTGAATATATATACATTTTTGGTGAAAGAATCTATATAATATTATTTTGAGAAGTCAATTTCTTATGTGTAATGCTCACGTTAACTCTCACGTTGGTTGATTACGATGATACCCTTAATGAATCAAATATATCTAATTATCATTATTACATATTTATTTTATATTATTTTTCCTTTTTAATTAGATTTCTTTTTTTTCTTCAAATAACCTATATAATAATTTTTTTTATAAATTTAAAAAACGAAAATATCTTTTATATATAGTGTAATTAATAATAAGGAAAGTTCACAAAATAATTTTGATTTTGAAGTAAAAAATAATATTCCCTTTTAAAAAAATAATCTTAAACAACATAATATATATTTTAGAAGTATTATGCATTTTATTTAAATCAATCTATTTCTCAAATTCTTACAAAATAATTTAAATCACATAAACTAAGATATTTTTAATGATTAAAATTTAATTTAATCTTTTTATGTTCTCTTTTATATTTGTCTCAAATAACATATATGATAAAGAAAATATTTATAAAACTTAAAACAAAAATATTTTTTATACATAATGTGATCTCATAAAAAGGAAAGTTTAGAAGAATA
>NC_027754.1:15865660-15873297 GCF_000695525.1 Brassica oleracea var. oleracea
GCTATTTACAACTAGCCAATTCATTAATATATATACACATCTAAGATGAAAATCAAACTAATGCAATGAATATAAGAAATATGATTTGGTTGAATTAGATTAGAAATAGTTATACTTGAATTTGACGGAATATATGTAACACAATATATCCATAAAATGAGTAACTAGACCAATCCAAATTTTTTATATAAAGTCAAACATTAAATAAAAAATAATATCATTTATAATAATATTTTTATACATATAAATTATAGAACGACTCAACATATTACTAAATATATATGAAATTCTCAAATAATATTATAAATGTTTTAACCAACTATTATAATTAAGTATTATTGTTATATTTATTTATGTAACTTTGAATCGATCAACACTTTAGTTTATTTTTACTATTTGATTCTCAAAACAACATATATTAAATTATACATAATCTTACTAAAAAAATATATACAAATCTAAGACAATAATCAAACTACATGAAAATAACAAAAGTAATCAAAATTTTAATCTGTATAAAAACTATCTTAGTTGAATCTAAAAAGTAAATGTTATCTAATATTTCCAAATAATAACCAAACAGTCAAGATATTATATATCCAAAATTATTCGTCTAATTAAAATGACATAATGTTATTTAAAATAAATCATGCATGTTGATTATAAATAAATAACAGAATAATTTAACAATTAAAAACAAAATACTGATAAAATATTATAATGTAAATAAATTATTATAATGTATTTATTTTGTAAATAAAATATTATAAACCATGCAAGGGGGAATCACCTAGTATTTACATCTAGTATTTACATTAAAGACAGATATTAATAATTAGAAGATGACAATAAGTTTGGTCAAGTATATCTTTGACCCGGAAAAATATATTCGCATCTCATCTAATATTAATGACCTTTCAATGATTATAAGATGACATTTATAGTGCACCGCCGCAACTAATTAGTAGAAATGATTGAATTAAATTGGCAAAAAGAGTTGCATAATTGTTAACACAGAAGTTGTTAGAAGTCAATAGTTACAGCTAATTCATCCCGCGAAATCAGCCGCAGCAAAAGGAGACAGACAAGAGACAGAGAGAAACAGAACAAACTACACAAAGAGACAGAGCACAAAAGATCACCAGATCGAGCTGTACAAAAACCAAATCTATAGTCACGTTTTTTTTTTTTGCATCAGACCCACCAGACAGAACAAGGAAACTATCCCCACATTACACACACATAGACAGTCTGTTAATTGTTACAAAAGGTAAGTAAGAATCTCACAAAAAGATCTTTTGCCTCGCCAGGAATAAAAAAATTAGCAGACAAATGTCATCGATACGCCTATGTCCCAATGTGTTAAGCTGTCTGTCAACTCACCAAACTAGCTCATGGCCGTCTGTTTGATCTCCTCTCAGGCTTCTCAGGTGTTATAGGAGAGGTCTGAGAATAAACCAGTTAACCTTTCATTACTGAACCAAGTGTTGACGTAACTTAAGCTTGAAGCTATCTTGTTGTTATCCTAATGATCTTAGGATTAGAAAAGTCTTATTTCGTTGTTATCTAGTTAAGTGTTTCCTAATGAGTTTAGGAAACTATGAGAGTCTATATAAGAAACTATCATGATGTGGTAGAGCTTAATGTGTGTTGAGAGCTTTTAGTTTTTAAGGTTTTCTGAAAGCAATAAAGAGTTCTTGAGTTTGAGCTTGATCGTTGAGTTACAATTACATCTTTTGGTTTCAATAATTGGTATCAGAGCTTAACTATTGAAATCAAAAAGGACTTTGAGAAGAGAAGACTAACATGACGGATTTGTCGATAGCTACATACAAACCAAAGGAGAATGGTTCCTCCGGGATCAAGTGTCTGATGCTCACCACCACCAATTACACAGTTTGGAGCATGCGTATGAACATTTGCTCAAAGTGCATAAGGTGTGGGAATCAATTGATCCAGGCAGCGACGACAGAGAAAAAAGTGATATGGCTCGAGCGTTCTTGTTCCAATCAATCCCTGAGAGTTTAGTTCTTCAAGTCGGTACTCTAGAAACCGCAAAAGAAGTTTGGGATGCGATCAAAACCAGGCATGTAGGGGCAGATAGGGTTCGAGAGGCAAGACTACAGACACTTATGGATGAGTTTAATAGATTGAAGATGAAGGATACGGAAACCATAGATGAGTTCTCTGGTAAACTTGCTGAAATATCTTCCAAGTCTGCGGCTTTGGGTGAGGTTCTTGATGAACCAAAACTCGTAAAGAAGTTTCTAAGTAGCTTGCCGAAGAAGAAATACATTCATATCATAGTTGCGCTTGAACAAGTCCTTAACCTAAACACAACAGGCTTTGAGGATATTGTGGGGAGGTTAAAAGCTTATGGAGAAAGAGTTCAAGATGAAGATCAACAAGATGACCAAGGGAAACTTTTGTATACTAATACCGACTCTCAAGGGCAACAAGAAGGCTATGGTAGAGGAAGAGGTCAAGGCGGTCGCTATAACAATAGGGGACGAGGAAGAGGACGTTATAATGGTGGTCGATCTAACTGGAGACAAGGAGGTGACTGGACTCAAGGGAGGGATGCATCTAAAGTTGTCTGTTATCGCTGTGATAAAACAGGACACTATGTCTATGATTGTCCCGACCGTTTGCTTAAACTACAAGAAACGCATGAGACAGAGAATGATAGCACACATGAAGCTGAGGAGCTGATGGTGCATGAGTTGAATTACCTTAATGAAGAGAAGGTAGTGCCAAGCAAGTGTGAGACACAATCCGGAGCTGACAATATTTGGTACCTAGACAATGGAGCTAGCAACCATATGACAGGGAATCGAGACTATTTCAAGAATATAGATGAGTCTGTTACAGGGAAATTTCGTTTTGGAGATGACTCAAGGATAGATATCAAAGGAAAAGGATCGGTTCTCTTCATTACTGGTGATGGGAAACAGAAGTCATTAGCTGATGTGTACTATATACCTGAGTTAAAGAGTAACATAATCTCTCTTGGTCAGGCAACAGAATCTGGTTGTGATATCAGAATGAGAGATGAGTATCTAACACTTCATGATCGGGAAGGAAACTTGTTAGTCAAATTAGTAAGGTCAAAAAATAGACTCTACAAAGTCGTGATGGAGGTTGAAGGAGCAAAGTGTCTCCAGCTTGAGAAGGTTAGTGATTCTACTTTATGGCACGCAAGACTCGGACATGTTGGTATGGACTCTATAAAAGCAATGGTAAGCAAGTAGATCATTACAGGAATGCCAAAGATGAGTATAGAGAAAGAAACGTGTGCTTCCTGTCTTATGGAAAAAAAACGAGAGGCTCGTTTCCTAAAGCTACAACCTATCGTGCTCAACACGTTCTTGAACTTCTACATGGTGATCTCTGTGGACCAATCTCACCATCAACAGCCGGAGGAAGCATATACATATTTGTTTTGATTGATGATCATTCAAGATACATGTGGTCGATTTTGCTAAAAGAGAAGAGTGAAGTTTTTGAACGTTTCAAAGTGTTTAAGAGTTTGGTTGAGCAGGAAACTAGAGTCACCATTCAAACATTACGTACAGACAGAGGAGGAGAGTTCATGTCTCGAGAGTTTCAGAGTTTTTGTGATAATCATGAAATCAAACACCATATGACCGCGCCATACTCTCCACAACAGAATGGAGTAGTTGAGAGACGAAACAGGACGCTTATGGAGATGATGAGGAGTATCATGAAACACATGAAGATACCACACTACTTATGGGGTGAAGCCGTGAGACATTCAACCTATTTGATTAATAGGATAGCTACAAGAACACTAAAAGATCAGTGTCCTTATGAGTGTTTCAAGAAGAAGAAGCCGAATGTGGGGCACATTCGAGTCTTTGGATGTACATGTTATGCTAAGCATGATACTCAACATCTCAAGAAGCTTGATGATAGGTCCAGAGAGTTAGTGCATCTTGGAGTTGAACCGGGTTCAAAAGCTTATAGATTATATGATCCAAGAAGTCATAAGGTAGTGGTTAGCCGAGATGTTGTTTTTGATGAAAACAAAGCTTGGAGTTGGAACAAAGTTGGGAAAAACTCGTTTGAAGTCACTTTTGAGCTCACGTTTCCTGCTCACAATGAAGAAATAAAACCTGAAACGGAGACTGAAGAGAATATATGTGATAAGGGTGAAGAAGAGAGTGACTGTGAAGATGATAGCGAAACAGAGGACTCTGAGACTCCAATACTGAGGAGATCAACGAGAACTAGTACAAGGCTGGGGTATTTAGATGATTATGTTCTCAAGATAGAAGTACTCGAGACAGAGAGGATTTTGCTGCTCATCAATGAAGAGCCTTGGGACTGGAACGAGGCTAGAGTTGAGAAGGTTTGGAGAGAAGCATGTGAAGATGAGATCACATCTATAAAGAAGAACAAGACTTGGACACTTGTTGAGCTTCCTGCTGGATGTAAAGCTATTGGATTGAAGTGGGTTTTTAAGATAAAACGCAATGCGGATGGGAGTATAAGCAAGTACAAAGCAAGACTTGTAGCTAAGGGCTATGTGCAGCGTCATGGTATTGATTATGAAGAAGTATTTTCCCCCGTTGCTAGACTAGAGACTGTTCGAGTTATCATTGCTTTAGCAGCATCCAATGGATGGGAAGTTCATCATCTTGATGTCAAAACCGCGTTCTTGCATGGAGATTTAGTTAAAGAAGTTTATGTGTCTCAACCTGATGGTTTCAAGATAAAGGGAAGTGAAGAAAAGGTTTACAAGTTACATAAGGCTCTTTATGGACTAAAGCAAGCTCCAAGAGCTTGGAACATCAAGTTGAAATCAATTCTTAAGGAGTTAAACTTCAGTAAGTGTTCAAAGGAGCCTTCTCTGTTCAAGAAGAGAACGAATGGGCATCATCTGCTAGTTGCCGTGTATGTAGATGATCTCTTGGTGACAGGGTCAAGTGTGGAGGTCATAAGAGAGTTTAAGGCAGAGATGGTGGAAAAGTTTGAGATGACTGATCTTGGTAAGCTTACTAACTACCTAGGAATCGAGGTGATTCAGTCTGAGTATGGAATTGTGTTGAAACAAGAACGATATGCAACCAAGATCTTAGAGGAAGCAGGGATGAATGAATGCAATGCAGTTCAAATTCCAATGGATTCCGGTGTAAAATTATCTAAGGCTGAGAAGGAAGAGGATGTCAATGAAACAGAGTTTAGGAAGAGCATCGGGTGCCTCAGGTATTTGATTCATACACGCCCTGATCTTGCTTACAGTGTAGGCGTTTTGAGTAGATATATGCATAGTCCTAAGGTATCACACGCAGTGGCTCTGAAACAAGTTCTTAGGTATGTCCGAGGTAGTTGTTCTCTTGGTTTGTTCTACAAAAAAGAGCATGAGAAAGGACTTGTGGGATATAGTGATAGTAGCTACAATGTAGATCCTAATGACGGAAGAAGCACAACTGGTTTCATTTTCTATTTCAATGAATGTCCAGTTTCATGGTGTTCAATGAAGCAAGAGATTGTGGCTTTGTCTTCGTGTGAGGCTGAGTTCATGGCGGCGACGGAGGCGGCTAAGCAGGCTATTTGGCTTCAAGAGCTTCTAGGAGAAATCGTTGATGAGTCTAACAAAGCATTGATACTTATTAACAATAAGTCGGCGATTGCTTTAACAAAGAATCCGGTCTTTCATGGTAGAAGCAAACATATACACAAGCGGTTTCATTTTATTAGAGAGTGTGTAGAAGATGGGCTTGTAACCGTGAAGCATGTAGCTGGTAAGGAGCAGAAGGCTGATATCTTAACTAAAGCATTAGGAAGGTGTAAGTTTAAGGAGATGAGAGAGTTCATTGGTGTTCTAGAAGTGAAAGAAGAAGACATCAAGCTTAAGGGGGAGAATGTTGACCTAACTTAAGCTTGAAGCTATCTTGTTGTTATCCTAATGAGCTTAGGATTAGAAAAGTTTTATTTTGTTGTTATCTAGTTAAGTGTTTCCTAATGAGTTTAGAAAACTATGAGAGTCTATATAAGAAACTACCATGATGTGGTAGAGCTTAATGTGTGTTGAGAGCTTTTAGTTTTTGAGGTTTTCTAAAAGCAATAAAGAGTTCTTGAGTTTGAGCTTGATCGTTGAGTTACGATTACATGTTTTGGTTTCAATACCAAGTTCCTCTGAGTTATCAATATCTATGAGTGGACCTCTTTAATCTAAACTCTTGACTACTTCAGAACAACTTCAGCTAGTTTCTAATGACAAAACAGATCATAACAATACCATTTCAGATAGAGTACCTAAGAAGAGTGTAAACTTAGCCTTTAACTAGTTACTCTAAAAAGGCAACATTCACATAGTACTCTAACAGTCAGAAGATAAATGTTGTACCTTGGAACATATCAAGCCACTGTATTGTCGTTCTGGGCATCAATTCAATGTCTAGCCAATTTATAATTCACTAATCTAAGATTGAACAGCTTCTTCTTCTTCTTCAAATCAGAAAACGTTGAGAATCCATCAAATGGGACCACTATAGAGCAGCAATTAAATCAACTGCATGCAACTATCTATCAGAATAGAGAACTCAAGCAAAGCATTCAACACATACCTGAAGTGTATGGTGAAAAGGGTTGCTTTTGGACACGGGTCTCGAGGCTAAAACCGGACGAAATCTTTTAGAAACAGAAAATAGCACTGCCTTTGACTACCACAAGTATACGAACAAGATAAAAGCCGAGGAATTGCTTCGAGCCCATGAGCACTGACATTTTCCGCAGGTGGGTTTGAGGAAGAAGAAGCAGAAAACTCATCTCCAACTATCAGATTTGATCCTTCATAGTGCTTCTTAGACCATGAATATCGCTGGTGCTTAAGGGGGTCCTTAATGAAATAAGCTCATTTAATTAAATGTAAAGTAAAAGAAAAGGAAATAATTGATCCTTGATTAGGCATTTTGGAAACCGAATTTAAAGGGTGTTTTCTTCCACGTGTCAGACTGAAACAACCTCTGTTTTTTTTTCATTTTTGTTTTCTCTCATTTTGTCTGTCGTTTCCTCTTCTGTTCTCGTTTTCTCCGCAAGCGATCGACGACTCTGTTGATGCTGTCGACCTCTCCACCGTCTTCTGTCCTCTTCACCGTCAGATCAACGATGCCAACCCACCATGATCGACGAGTCTCTCGGTTGTCCCGGCGTCGCCTCTGTCTTCTCTCATCTTCGCCGTTAGAGAAACGGTGGAAACCCACCACGATCGACGACTCTCGGAGACTTGACGGCGACTCCTCCGTCTTCTATCGTCTTCGGTGTCAGAGGAACAATGGAGAGGGCGACGACTCTCTCGGTCTACTTACGGCGTCGCCTTTGTCTTCTCTCATCTTCGCCGTCAGAGGAACGGTGGAAACCCACCACGATCGACGACTCTCGGAAACTTGACGGCGACTCCTCCGTATTATGTCGTCTTCGGTGTCAGAGGAACGATAGAGAGGGCGACGACTCTCTCGGTCTACTCCGTCGCTCTTTCAGATGGCTCTCACGATCTATTCAACTTCCAGATCAACTACCCAAGTAATTAACTTTCTCACCTCATCCTTTTTTGTATTAATCTCTATTAGGGTTTTGATTGATCATATGTCTAAAGTTCAAAGGTGAATCCC
>NC_027754.1:15873437-15880019 GCF_000695525.1 Brassica oleracea var. oleracea
GACACTTGTTTTTGATTATATGATTCTTTGTTACACTGTGTGCTTTGCTAATTTGGTTTGCATTGATGAATCATGCTAGGAGGGAAAGATCAGAATGCATAAATTAGTGAGAACTTGAGGAGCGAAACACATGAGGCGTATCAAAACCGGTAGCTCTCAAGTCATCTCAACGCCACTCTTCAAGCTCTTGGAGGCGTATCACCCCCTCTCGGTTAGGTTAGTGTGCAAACTTGATCTCATTACTTATGTTAATAAATGCTTAGAGTTAGGTGATGGTTAGAGTTAGGTTAGGGTAGTGAATATGCTTGTTATATTGTCGTTGTGCTGGTGATGAATGCTTCTGATAGCTCTCAAATCTGATTAATGCGTGTTAGGAGAGTCTGCTTGGTAATAAATTTGTTAGGTTAAGGCAATCAAATCTAATAAATTTGTTAGAGTAAAAGCAATAAAAAGCCAACAGGTAGCTCTTTTCATTTATAAAATCCGTTAGCTTTCTCTTTTTTTTTCATCTTCAAACACGATCTCCCATTCTATTCTTCCTCAAACACATCTCTTCTTCTTCCTCTCTGCTCTCACATAATACTAAATGGATTCAACGAATCCCTATAGTAAGACAACGAATTTTGTTGACCTGTTGAACAGTCAACAAAATCCTGTCCTTCCTGAACCCTTTAATTATGGGAGTTTTTCATCACAAGTCCCTCTGTTCAGTACTCAATGTACTGAAACCTCAAGCTTCTGTGAAGACTCAGCTACAGGACGCAAAAAAAGAAAGAAATGGACTCCCACAGATGATCTGGTGCTAATTAGCACATGGCTAAACACCAGCAAAGACCATGTCGTCAGCAATGAGCAGAAAGCCGGTACTTTCTGGAAACGCATAGCAGCTTACTATGCAGCTAGTCCAAAGATGGTGAAAGGTGAAAAGCGAGAAGCCCTTCAATGTAAGCAAAGGTGGCAAAAGCTGAACGATCTTGTTTGCAAGTTCTGTGGCTCCTATGATGCTGCAACAAGACAGAGAACTAGTGGCCAGAGTGAAAATGATGTAGTCAAACTGGCACATGAAATCTTCTACAATGACCATAAGAAGAAGTTTAACCTTCACCACGCTTGGGAGGAACTGCGGCATGACCAAAAGTGGTGCGAGCTTGCAACAAGTAAGAGGGATGGAACCGCTAGGAAAAGAAAGTGTGAGGATGGAGCACAATCAGCCAGCTCCCAAGCAACTGTCGATCTTGATGATCAAGCAATGAAACGTCCTCCTGGTGTGAAGGCAGCGAAAGCAGCATCTGGTAAGAGAAATGTGGTAGATCAGCAGGCTGCCTCTCAGTTTCAGACCATGTGGTCTATTAGAGAGAAAGACTTGGCTGTGAAAGAGAGACTCTCGAAGATGGGTTTGCTAGAGAGGCTCATTGCCAAAAATGAACCACTATCTGAATTTGAAGAAGCGCTTAAGCAGAAGCTAATAACAGAGATGTTGGGTTAATGTTCTGTTTGATGTCTACAAACTAGTGTCTTTGGTTAAATTTTCGGTTTGATGTTCTGTGTAATGGCATGTTTCATGTTCTGTTTAACATCTATCTGTAAAATATTGTATGCTTCAATGTTAAATGTGAAATGCTCTATTTTATTTATTCGCTTGCCACATCCTTGTTTCCTTATATATTTGAGATCACTGATGCATTTACATGAACTATGTTGAACATTGGGCTGACTCACTGATGCATTTACATGTATATGATTGTAGGACCATTTGAAGCATAGAGACAGAGGCAAGAGAAGTCACGAGAAGCACGAGATGTCATGTTCGGTTTGGCAAGAGAAGTCACGACAGGTTATGTTTGTATGTATGTGTCACGAGATTGTTTTTGGACGTGCATGAGAGGCGATGGTTTTGTTTGTATGCATGTTTTGGTCACGAGATGTTCTACTTGTCTGCATGTTTTGGTCACGAGATTATCCAGGGTTTAGACGTGCATGTCACGAGATAATGCATGATTTCAGTCACGAGATTATTTATGTGTTTGTATGTTTTGGACAAAACAACTCCTCTTACTCTATATAAAGTTATTCATGATACAAGATTTCAAAACCACTCCTCTCGATCAAAATTAAAAACCACACAAGATTTAAAAGCCACTCCTCTCGATCAAGATTTCACTCTCCCATTTTTCTTTATTTGCTCAACTTCTTCACTTCTTTACTACGCTCACATTATTCAACATTTTGATCCTTCTTCAAAATTTTGATCCTTCTTCACTCTCACATTTTGATCCTTCTTCAACAATCCGCAAAACACTTCTTTACATTTTCATCACATATATGGCTTCATCTTCTAATAACAATTTTGAGGGAGTAGATGATGAAAGTTTTGATCAATATTTTGATCAACATTTTGAACAAACATTCGAGAATTTGGCGGAAAATTATGGTGATCAACAAGAAGAAAGAAAAAGATGGAAAAAACGAATTCATATCGAAAGAAATCGTGAAGAAGGCGATCTACGTTTATGGAATGATTATTTCAGTGAAACTCCAACATATCCTGAAAATCTATTCCGACGACGATTTAGAATGAACAAGAGATTGTTCATGCGTATTGTTGATCGACTCTCCAATGAAGTTGAATTCTTTCGACAAAAGAAAGATGCTCTCGGAAGGCTTAGTCTCTCTCAACTTCAGAAGTGTACAGCAACCATACGTGGCTTGGCCTATGGTTCTGCGGCTGATGCTGTTGACGAATACCTCCGACTCGGTGCCACGACAGCTCGGTTGTGTGTGGAACATTTTGTGGAAGGAATAATATATTTATTCGGCGATGAGTACCTCAGAAGACCAACACCGGCTGATCTTCAACGTCTACTTTATATTGGTGAGCAACGTGGCTTTCCCGGGATGATAGGGAGCATCGATTGTATGCATTGGGAGTGGAAGAATTGTCCCACCGCTTGGAAAGGTCAATATTCACGTGGTTTGGGTAAACCCACAATCGTGTTAGAGGCGGTTGCTTCGCATGATTTATGGATATGACATGCGTTTTTTGGACCTCCAGGTACCTTAAATGATATCAATGTTCTTGATCGCTCACCTGTTTTTGATGACATAATAAAATGTCAAGCTCCGCGAGTTACTTTCTCTGTCAATGGAACAGAGTATCATTTGGCTTACTATCTCACCGATGGTATTTATCCGAAATGGGCAACTTTTATCCAATCTATTCCAATACCACAAGGTCTGAAAGCGACTTTGTTTGCTCAACATCAAGAAGCTGACCGAAAAGATGTCGAGCGTGCTTTTGGAGTCTTGCAAGCTCGATTTGCCATTGTTAAAAATCCCGCACTTTTTTGGGATAAAGCCAAAATTGGAAAGATTATGCAAGCATGAATCATACTCCATAATATGATAGTAGAAGACGAACGAGATGGATACACTCATTTTGGTGTTTCAGAGTTCCAACAAGGAGAAGACACCGGAACTTTACATGTCGATCTCACTTATTCTACAGATATCCCTTCAAATATCGCCAATATGATGGGTGTTCGAACTAGAATTCGTGATAGACAAATGCATCAACAACTTAAAGCTGATTTGGTTGAACATATATGGCGTAAATTTGGACGTGCTGGAGACAACTACTGAGCTCAGATGTTTTTCCAAATTATTCTCGATTATTGTACTAGTCTTTATTTTTATGTTTTTTTAAAAAAAATCTATGTTTTAAATATTATCTTTTAATATGTTTGAAATAAATTTTTTAAGAATCCCTAATTAAGAAACTCCCATTGGAGCGCTCCAAATGGGAGTTTCTTAATTATGGTTCTTAACCCCACTTAAGTACATTTGAAATATTAAATAATCATTAAGGATCACACTTAAGGATCAATTGTAGGTCTTTTAGGTTGGGTTTATTATCGTAATATAAGATACGGTCTCTTAACTTTTAACTAAAAAAACTAAGAGACGTCTTTTAAATAAGAGATATAAGAGACGTCTCTTAAAAGCTAAGAGATTGAATCTTATATTATGCTAAAAGACCCAACCTAAGAGACCTGTAATAAAGCTCTGAGGGTTCAAGACTTGTAGCCTACAAGTTGTAGGTGTCGGTTCTTAGGGAGGAAGAAGACGAAACAAAGAGATTTTGATCTCGCTCCCTTTTTAGACAAACGAGTTTCTTATCAAAAAGGCCCATTATATCTAATTCAGGTATTTCGGCCCAAATAATATTGGTAGGTTAAGAGAGAAAGTCGAACGACTAACTTACCACGTGGAAGAGGAGAGGCGACTTTGGTTTTGTGCCTGGACCGTCTGTATTTAAGGGATTTGTTTAGTGGGTCACAAAACGTTTTTTTTGGGGGGGGGAGAGTCAAAAAAAAAAAGAAATCTAAAAACTAACATAAATTTACCAAGATCTCAATTCGGTAAAGCCCAAACAACTAAAACCGAACCGAATAGAAAATGGTTTGGATTCGGTAATACCATATAAATCGAATGAATATTATTTTAAGAAAAAACCATAGTATATGAATATGGTTCGATATATAAACTGACCAAACTGAATAAATCAACTAATTAAAATATAATAATATAGTTATGTATAAATGATATAATCGATATCACACAAACTACCATTTGACCAACTTTACTCTCTCAAATAAGAGGTTCAGTTGTAGTTGTAGTACTTACGGATCGAATCCACAAGGAGGGTGGGCACACAATGGACTTAAAAATCAAGATTAAGCTAGACAAACAGTTTATAAAGCAGTAAATAAATGAAAGCACGGTGAAAAAGGTAGTTGTTCAGTTGATTGATTGAGGTTTGTAAACAATAAAAAAGAAACACTAGATTTTGGGATTTACCAATCAAGTGATTCAATACTACAATCAAGGGTGCTAAGGGTTTTATAGATTCAATTCTAGAACTCGAATTCTATAGCAAGTAATCCAACTTTCGCATGCAATTACTAACCAGATGTCTAAGTCCTATGTTCCAACTGTCGCGTGCGAACAAGGAGTGAGCGTCGATCGATGATATGGCATGAGCATCGATCGATGCTTCTTCAGACAAGCATTAAAGACCTAATCGATTATGTTCAACTAAACCCTAGACCAACTGTCGTATGCGCCTAGGTATCTAATTCACTCAGGGTCGGGTTCCGTTAATCAATTTCACATTCATGCTTCTTAATTGTCATATGATTCTAGGTTCAAACAATCAGTCACACTGTCGTGATTTTCTAATTATTCCAGATCCCAGTATTACAAGCTACCCTAGTGTAAAAATCAATAAACAACCCTAGCAATCCTAACAGATTATTAGTTCGATGATATCACTCAAAATACCCTAAGGAGTGATTTACCCACTCAAATAAGAGGTTGAGTTGTAGTACTTAGGGATCGAATCCACAAGGAGCTGGGGCACACAATAGATCTAAATAGTTTATGATTAAGCTAGGTAAATAATGTAAATAGTAAATTGCAGGGTGAACAAGGCAGTTGTTCGGCTGTTTGGTTTTGAGGTTTGTAAGCAAAATGAGAAAGCGTTAGACTTAGGTTTCCATTCAAGTAATCATGATTATAATAGTATAGAAGCTAGGGTTGTATATTGGATATTATACAACTCAAACTAAGTAATGTTCTATCAACTTTCGTTTTTTAGAATACCTATTGTCTGGATCTCAGATCTCAACTGTTGTTTGTTGATCTAGAGAAAGTATCGATCGATACTATCGATGGATACTGAAAGGTCGATCGATACACCTATAGGGTTGTCGATCAATGTTCCTTCGAGCAAGCTTTACTAAGCAGGTTTGAATTATGTTCACTAGGTTTCCTAGATCAACTTTCGTTTGTTTCTAGCAATCCTAGCACAATATGAATTAGTTCAGGTAAAAGACCAGGCTTCTGCTTGCGCCTAATTATCCTAATATCAGGGTTCTAGTTAGGTAGCTACTCTAGAATATTAGGGATAAATGTCTCACATCAGATATTGGAAGGGATCATTAGTAATATATAAGATAGATAGACCACTCCACTTATCACCAATTGATTTTTGGTTGGAAACTCATCTAGCTTAACATGGTATCAGGGCCCGATCCATGCAGTCCAATCCGATCCATTATCGATCCAGCCCAAAGTCGGCCCATCGATCCTTGCCTGAACATTCCGAGATTGACGCTCAAAGAGCCATCATCTCGAGGCTCTTACCTTGTTGTAACGACCAAACGCGAATTCGGAATAAGATCTACTTTGCTCTCTTTTCGATTTCTTATACTTTATCGTTGTTATTCTTGTGTTCTGATTGTTTGGCGTGTGGTATTAGCAGATATTCGGGACCTCTGGGAAATTAGAGTTTTCCTAGTTTCCTTATTTAAATGGAAATCGACAGTGCGAATTTCGGTTCCCACAGTTTGGCGCTAGATGGAGGGGGGATACGGATCAATCTAACTCTCAACCACATCACGCTCAACCAGACATGTCAACTGACGACGCGGATAATGTGCAGACTCCTGTTAACAGAAGCAGTGGCACTGACCTCCACACTCCTGCAGCGGACGTATCCGCGGCCAACGCACCAGCCAACGC
>NC_027754.1:15880278-15880808 GCF_000695525.1 Brassica oleracea var. oleracea
TCTCTCATCGAAAAGGGAAACCCTGAAAGTCCTCTGCCTCCCGCGAAGGCTTCGGAGGACAACGGAGTCGAGCACGTCGACCTGGATCCTAGCGATGTCTCCAACGATACTGATGAGGACGTCGACAGACATCCAAGGAGGACCAGAAGCCGATTCGCTCGGGAAAGCTCTCCGTTCGACAAACCAATAACAGAAGAGGAGGAAATCCTTTATTGGAACGAACAAGAAGAGCTGGCTGGAAAGCAAACCGAGCTCACTCGCAGTAAACGCCGATAGGCTCGTAAATCTGCTAGCGAGACGTCGGATATCCGCGATCTTCGCGACTATATCACCAAGACTGCGGCAGAAGTAAGAGCCGTGAAATCCCAAATCCATCACGCTACCAGCGCTGCACCCGAGATCGACAGGCTGCTGGAAGATGCACGGAAGACCCCCTTCACCACTCGCATCTCAGATATAAGGGTATCCGATCCGAGAAAACTCAAAGTACCGAGGTATGATGGTACGACCGATCCGAAGGCGCACCTTCA
>NC_027754.1:15881538-15884214 GCF_000695525.1 Brassica oleracea var. oleracea
GGGAGCAAGGCTGGCCGCGAAGCTACTAGCTGGAGAGCTCTCGGAAGTGACCAGCGTGAAAGATCTCATCCTCGAGACCGATCGCCCCCCGAAGTCAGACAGAAATCCTCCCGTAGAGAGATCTCCTCAAAGAAACCAATCTGGGGATAAACGCGGCAGAAGGCCGGACGACAAGGGGAACGATAACAATCGTCGCAGAGTCAACCTGATCATTGGAGGATCGCAATTCTGCAACGATACGGTTTCGGCCATCAAGGCTTACCAGCGGAAGGCAGAGTCGAACGCAAACTGGCCTACATGGTCTCCTACCCGAGATGATCAGAATTGCTCAATCACCTTCACGAAGGAGGAAGCCGGCGGGATCGATCAACCTCACTGCGATCCGCTCGTCATAGATCTCGTCATACGAGATCTGGAAGTCGGAAGAATACTCATTGACACAGGAAGCACGGTCAATGTAATCTTCCGCGACACTCTCAATCGGATGAGCATCGAACTCGGAGAAGTAACTCCAACGCCGAAACCGCTTACAGGTTTTTCAGGCGAAGTATCGATGACCCTCGGGTCGATTCAGCTACCAGTCATGGCCAAGGAGATCACAAAAATCGTCGAATTCACGGTAGTCGATCATCCAGCCATCTACAACGTGATCATGGGAACCCCATGGCTCAACACCATGCAAGTTGTTCCATCGACGTACCACCTGGGTGTCAAATTCCCGACCCCAAACGGAGTCGCAGCTATCTGGGGATGTCAGAAACAGTCGCGACTATTCTTCCTCGCGGAGCACAAGTTAAGGCAGATGACGACCTCTGGAACGGAAAATCGCAAGCGCACGAAGATAGATAAATCTTCGGCCAAAAACGTTTCAAGAAAAGACGATGTTATTTAACATCGTCTGCTGACGCAAACGCTTAGGGTGTCAAAACTCAACACGAGTCTGAAGCCGACACTACGACTCAACCGGAAGAGAACGCTGACCCGGCCACGGTCATCACGATCAAGGCGGTCAGCACGGCGACAGTCGCCGAGTAAAAATGCTCGCGGCATAAAATAGAACTACGAGATGGCTTGATCCTCGAAAGAGGTACGTAGGCAGCTCGTCGAAAGACGAGTTCAGCTATCCCCCTCTCTAAAAAGTGGGAGGGAGTGGGTGCGTATACTCGTATACTCCCACATAGGAAAAGATGCGTTATTGTAATCGAGTTTTTTTTAGAGATTTCGAAAAATTTTACTACAATATGCGTCGCTCCTTTTTAAGACACTTGCGCTTCAATTAACGCAAAAGTCTCAGAACACGCTTAGAAAATCTACAAACGTTAAGACTTTTGTCAGCAGCCCCATATGGCCCAAAATCGCAAAAACAATCCCTCTTCAACACCAAAAAATATACGTATAGTCTTCGAAATAACTGCGAGACGTCGCCAAGTTAAAAGTCGACACGATGCGAAATCTCCGTTCATATCTGAACGTTCCCGAAAGTTCGCAAGAATAAATAATTTTTACGAAAACTCACGTCTCGAACAAACCAACAGATTGAACGCCTCAACGAAGTTAAATATGAGAGGACAACTCATGTTTACTTCAAACCCACTCGAAACAAAGTAACTTAAACAAACATCCATTATATATATAAACCGCATAGCGGTAGGGGTTCAAAGCCACCGACGGCCAGTCCCGATAAAAATAAAAGTAGCCAAAACAGGCCCATACGAAGTTCGAAGGCCACACTCGGCCGGACATATATGAACGAAGACCACACTTGGCCGCAGAATACTAGATAAGGGAAAAACTTCTTCCCGTCAAACGCTCACTTCTCACAGAACAAAGTTAAAATTCCCGGACAAGGAAGCTCCGAATGCATCCGCGGGATAGTTCACTTCCTCATCGTCACCAGCAAACTCGTACGTGGTCTCTACGGTATCAGGAGAAACCGGGATAAGATCCCAGAATCCCTGAATCCTCCCGTCGACCGGAGAAATGAGCGTCTCGGCGTGAGCATGATCCTTCATGCCGCCCTTCATTAACTCCATCTCCCTCTCGAAAACGTAGTCATCCGCTCGCGTCTTCCAAAGGCTCCAAACTGAACCGCGACACTCACGGAAGTCGCCCAGCGAGTTGAAAGCATCCTTGAGGTTCCCGTACTCGACCTGGAATTGAGAGGCGCGAGTCTTCATCACCTCGACAATCTCCCTCTTGCCCTTCTGTTCCGCCCTACGAACAATCCTCGCATGATCACGAGCGAGTTGAGCATCTCGCACCAACATCTCGTCTCGCATGCGAGCAAGATCCTTTTCCGCCTTCTCCGCTTTAAAGCGATAGATCATGGCTTCTCTATGGCTCGCCTCAATGGCCGATCCAAGCAAGTTCAAGCCCTGTAAAACCGATTGACACGTTATAAGCAAATATATATATACATATATACACTTGAAACGATCGCCAAAATTCTTAAAGCCTATACCCCGTTGATGATACGAGATCCTTCCGCGACGACTTTCGGCCTCCCCGACTCGTTCGTGGACGGAGCAGCATCGAAGCCTGAGGGAAGACCAGCAAAGAAATCATCAATGTCCGGAATAGGGACCTCGCTCATACCACTTCCATCGCCGAAAGCAAGGTCCGGATCCCATCCTGGAAGCATGCAATCACCCACCGAAAACTCCAGGTCACCGAGGT
>NC_027754.1:15884454-15885315 GCF_000695525.1 Brassica oleracea var. oleracea
GAAAGAAGTCCAGAAGAAAGGACCGTTCCTGAGCAGATCCCTCACCGCGATAATGTCCTCAGGAAACAGAGCAAGGGGATTGATGAATGGACGATCGTTCGGCAACCTCTGGAACAATGGGATACAACTCTTCTTGACAGATGCAGCGTCCACACGAACGAAGAAGAAAAACTTCTTCCACAAGTTGAAGTTAGAAGTAAACCCCTTAACCACTGACATGAAGTTCCTAGGGACCAGCCTGCACTTGTCCGTATCCTTGATGATCTGCAACCTAAGAAGCGCTTCGAAATGATCGACGGTGAGAGAGAGACCATGCTCATAGCTCAAGATCAGGAATCCAATGAGGTGCTGGATGCCAAGGGGATTCAGTTGGCTTATCGCCACCCCGAAACGATCCAACACACGGACGATAATTTCGGGAATCGGGAACCACAAACGACAGCGCACTACGAATGCTTCGTAACAAGTAAAGTAACCCTCCGGGGGACTACTAGTGCGCTCTACTTGACGAGGAACCCTGAACTCCACCGCATCCGAAATATGGTAGAACGACCGCATGACCTCGAGGAATTCGCTAGTATTCCTACTTGGTGCACCTTCCTCCACCAAGCGACGGTACATGACCGGGAACGATTTCTCTTTGGGAGGCGTGATCGAACTATAACACGCCACCCACCATGCCTCGTTCTCGGCCGGGTCTACCGAATGAGGAACGTACTCTATCTTTGGCACACGAAGCTCTTCAGAAACGTTCGCGGGCAAGGACCCTTTCTCAAACTCCTCTTCTTACTCGAAATCTCGTGTTTTCTTTTTTAAGAAGGAAATGATAGAGAGAAAGAAAAAGAAGAAAGAATTTTTCAA
>NC_027754.1:15885545-15910766 GCF_000695525.1 Brassica oleracea var. oleracea
AATACAAGTATGTCTGTTCGCAACAAATCATGTTCGGTCAAGAGAACATCACAACGTATGTTCCCGAGATAAAGCTTCGTTCGAATTCTATTTAGATCAAGCATAAGCCATCGGAAACATGCCCAGACCGGTTATGGATACGACGAAGTTAAAGATCAAAACGCCCGAAGAAGAAAACGAAAAACCTTCTTCGACAAATACTTTTTCGAAATAGATTCTTCTTTACGAAAAGCTTTGCGGAGGAAACACGAGGCATCGGACAAGAGCTCGAAAAGGGTCGCTAGCAGCGACCGAACGCGTGTTCCGCTCGGTCGCTACGTAGCGACCGAGCTCTCGTTCCGCTCGTCGCTACGTAGCGACCGAGCCCAAGCCGAAGCTCGGTCGCTACGTAGCAACCGAGCGTCTGTTCCGCTCGATCGCTACGCAGCGACCGAGCTCTTCTGAAACGTCGATACAACATTAGTCCATGCATTCTCATCTACCCTTCGATGCTATCTCCCAAAGACCGTAGCGAACTCATTTCACGTTTTCCACCATCTTAAGTCATCAATCAAACTTTACCGTAAGAACCGCGGAAAGTTCATCCTTTATCGAAAGAAGCCGTAATAAACGCTTCGAGTCAGAAGACGGCCCAAAGGGACCTAAGACATGACTCGAGGCCCAGCTTACGATTTCTTAACCAACAGCCCGTAAGCCGCATGACGGTTTACGCTTGGTTCGCAAGGAAAGATAAATGTCAAGTTTCCACTGATAAATACGAAATTTTGAAGATAATTACGAAGATCGAAAAAAATGGATTATCTCCATTTTTACGCTATGACGGCTTAAGGGCAGAAGAGGAAAAGCGCAAACCGACCTAGGAGCCAGTATATAAGGAGTCCTAGGCGAGAGGCAAGGAGGAGGACTTTTTCACAGCAAACTTAGCACTTAGAGCGATTTTAGGCAATTTTCCGTTTTAGGACTTTTCTCAGAGCAAATTTAGCACTTAGAACAATTAGGCATATTTTCGTTTTTGTTATTCGAGCTGCGACTCAACTAGGTTATTGCCGTCTTAGGGTTTTAGAACTAGAAATCTCACCGACAGCTCTCGTAGCCCAGCCACTTACCTTGTTGTAAAGGCTCAAACGCAGATTCGGAATAAGAACTATCTTGATTGCTTGGCGTGTGGTATTAGCAGATATCTGGGACTTCTGGGAAATTAGAGTTTTCCTAGTTTCCTTATTTAAACGGAAATCGACAGTGCGAATTTCGGTTCCCACATACACAACTTTAATACGTGTGATTGAGATCGAAGGAGAATGTACAAATGTTGGTATAAAAAAAATTTTGGGAATCACCTTTTTTGTGTGTGAATCATTTTTTTTTTAAATAAAAAATTAGTTTGAGATTTTCATTGGTTTAATTGGTTGGTTAATAGTTAACCGATTAAAACTTATAATTTGGAGAGAAATAAGTTTACAACTTTAAATTCATGTAGTTTTAGCACGAGGTCATAGTTTGGTGGGGATCTGATGCTATACGACAGTACTCATGGGGAAATAGATCGTTCACCCTAATAATATAGATATATATTAAATAAAACCAAAATCTGAAAATATATAATATATAATATATAATATTTTTTTTCATGTAAAAGACATACTATGAACCCTCTATAAATAGTATATAAAATATAGCATGTTCCATTACATTAGTTGAGCATCAAATGTAAAATAGTACGAGAAGAAATAAGTTTGTGTTGATGAAAAAAACGTCCATAAACTAGACTCCTAATCTGTGTCCAACATTCAAACAAAATAATTTTCATATTACAAGCAACCATACAAAATAGAAAAGAAGAGAACTGTCAAATTTGAAGACATATTTTGCCATTTAAAGAAAAATAAAAGCTATATCTGAAATAGTATAGTGACCATACACAAATAGTTGCACTAAATAACACATACTATACTACTCTATAATTTTCTTTTACCGAATGTAGTATAGTCGACGAGTTATCTTATTCACCTTTTCTTTTTTTTCAGATATGGTGGTACAAACATTCACTGACCCACAGTAATTATCTTTCACCACTATAGCGTCTACGAGCCATCTTCTCTCCTTTTTCTGACACGGCAACACAATTACCGGTCCACTTTCGTTATTCTTCACCATTGGATCTACATAACAGCCCTGGTGAACGATGATGCAATAGTTCCAACCTGTCTTGTAAGATTCAAAAACGAAAACTAAAGTATGAAAACATAGATATAGTCACGGGAATCTGTAATCTAAGAGGCGGAGAAAAAAAATAGTAAACAGTGGTATCGATTTTTTAAAGTGTATTTTGTAAAATAAGATAGAAAATATATTGAATATCATAGTAATTTTTTTCAGTTAGATAATAAATTATAGTTTTTTGGTTGTCATATAGTCCAATTTTCCTATTTATAACCACATACGATATCAAAAATTTCTGGAAAAATAATGGGTCGACCCCGATCCAAGCCTTGTCTCGCATATCCGATCTAAGCCTTGTTGGGCATTGCGTTAGGTGCTATGCGTGCAGTCGGATAAAATCTTTTGCCGAATCAATTATTCGAGAATTCTATGGATATTACTGGGAGATTAATTTCAAAGCCTTTTTGACATAAAAAAAAAATTCTAGTTCTCAAACAATAAATAGTATGGAAATATAGATTGGAATAGAATAACCAGCAAAACATAAATCCCTATAAAAAAAACATGTTCAGTTTTAGTTAATGAATCTGGTGTTCGGTTTTACGCCTTTGGATTGTGGTAAATCTTGAAGTACTAAATCTTTTTTTTAATGATGCTATCTTTCTCGGTTCAGTTGCAAAGATGGGACATGCTAGCTGTCGGTTCTTAAAACATTAAGAAGATATTTTTACAATCTGTTCCGAAATGCTGACATGTCAAATATTTTAAGACTTTTATAGTAGCTATTATATATAATATTGTAACTTATTACACAGTATTATGAGTTGGTATAGTGGCTAAGGTGCTGTTTTGAATCTTTTAGTAAAGACTTGATTCTTCATCAAAGTAATTTTGGGTAAATTTTCAGCTTAGTTTTAAAGAGGAGTACAACGCAATTTTCATCTTCTTCCTCAAGTGGTTACACGATCTGTAACTATTTCAGTGGCAGCAAAATATTTTTTCTTTCAATGTTTCATCTTATTTTTTAGTTTTTCTTTGTATTGAACTCAAAATCATAAATCTACTAAAAAAAACTCTATATTTTGAACTCCAGTGAATAGAAAAATGAGTTTTCCACATTTTCTGATTTTTAGTTTGATTATAGTAAGATTTTCGCGGTTTCTATCTGCCGAATGTTTATTTCTGCCCATACAGCCGCGGAAGCCGCGTTTTTGATCAAGGGGATCCCAAGTAATATACCCACCCTTTTTATCGTACCAAAATATATCCACGGTTAATGACTGGATTTTTGGTTTAGCTGTCACTTACTAAAAATCGAACCACTAAATTATTAGGTATAACTTGTTGACGTATTTATTATTCAGTCAAAATGATATGATAGACTTCAAGCTTATCCCCCTACTTCCATGTCGATCAAAACTATGATCTCTAGTCAAAGCTCTTTTGATTTATTTTCTGATAGGTGTGAAATAACAAGTCTTACTTGTTTGTAAACCATCGTTTTCATAAATGATGTTCCCTTTAATTGATTTGAGTGAAGAAATGAACTACTTTAAAAAACTTAATGATAGGACCTGCCATTAAATTTAGTTTTTACGCCTAACTTACCATATTATCTTTTCTTTTTTGAACAACAAACTTGATTAGATGATAAATAAATCTAGTACATTGCATGAGAAGCATTACGCAGAGCTGCTTTAGCTAGAAAGTCAGCTACTGAGTTCTGGTCTCTCGGAATAAAAGAGAAGCAAATGAAATCAAAGGAAGCAGATAGAAACTCGATATCCATTAGAACTCCAAAAATCTCCATTGGATAGGACTTCGAGTTGATGGCTCTGATGAGCCCTTGGGAGTCTCTGATCCAGACTTTAGGAATGCAAAAAGATTGAGCTGCTAGCAGTGTCATCTTCAACGCAATGGCTTCTGCAAGGAGGGGTGAGGAGATTGAATCACACCATGATGATCCTTGAATTTGTTGTCCCGCGCGGTCACAGTGGATGACCCATCCCAAACCCGCTGTAAGCGAGTCGTTCTTCCATGCAGCGTCCGAGTTGCAGGGGGTTACCTCTGGTGGAAAGTGTGTGGGTGGTTGACATAAAGGCGGTACCTGGTGAAGTGGCCTACAAGATTCCTGAGCTACTAGCCATTCCCTAGCTCCGCTTATTGTGTTCGTCATAACCGTACTAGCGGAGATATGTCGGTTTTCAAAAAATAGGTTGTTCCTTGCAGTCCAGATGTTCCAACATATCCAAGAGAAGATGTCAGAGCTAATACCCGTTGGTGGGAGACGACCAGAGAAGACGCCAGCATTAAGGCTTGGAGGGAATCTGCTATGTTGGTGAGATCCGGGAGAGAAGATACGGGAGCTCTGACCCAAACCTGTCGTGCAAATGGACACTCCAGGAAGAGGTGTGTCGCTGATTCTATTTCTCCACAGTGAGGGCAAGCAAATATACCATATTATCTAATATATTAAATTATAGTCCTATAAATTTTTATGTGTGATTTATTTGTTTGAACCCTCTCTTAGAAAATTTATCAAATTACACATAGTTTAATTAGAATATCTTTTAATATCTTAATTTTTTTATTTGAAATACAAATAAACAATTTTCTTTATAAAATTCTAACAAAATTAATAAAAAAATATTTGCAATTTATTTTCGTAATTAATTAATTTAAATTCTGATTATCATTAAAATATAATTAAAAATAAAATTAATTCAGTTTTGATTTAAAAATAAAAAAGTAAAATCACATAAAATATTTTAATTATACTTTACTGATAATTGAAATTTAAATTAACTTCTCTTTGGAAATAAACTTTTAAAAATATTTTGTTAGAACTTTAAAAAAAATATTCATTTATCTTTGGAATAAAATAAAAAATTAAAATATATCTAATCTGTTGAATTAGAGTCACATTTTGGACTTTATATGTTATATTTTAATTTTAAACTATGAAACACGGATTAATCTAAACCATTTAACTTTCGTTATATAAAATATTTATAAAAGATTTCAAACCATTTAAAACTGTATGGAAAATTAAGATTAAGATTAGTATTTAAAGTAGCCTCTCTTGGATATCTCACATTCTAATTTACCAAATCAATGTTGTACGGATTGATAATGATACAGTTAGTGGTTACGGTGGAGTCTTACGAACCAAATGGGTGTTGAATCTTTTGGACTATGTGGTTGCAATAGAAGGTTCTCAGTTTTACATGCTGGGATGGAAGAATTGTTCTGGGCATTATCGCGTATGAAAGATATATGTAAGTTCCCTCAATTTGATTTGAGACGTACTGTTCAAATATAAGTGGATATGTCTACAAATCTGGTGGATTGGTCGGGCTTCGCTTCAGAGTTGGATATATTTTAGCTTTTAGCAGGAGAACTTTGAGAGTGTGAGCTTGTTCCATATCTTTAGGAGCAAAAATGTATGTGTGGTTTCACTAGCAAAATATGCTATTATTTTCCCATTTAAACCAGACATAGTCGGATGGAGTTTTCTTCATATAATTTATCTTTCGATCAAAACTTGTTTTAATTATATGGACGGTTGATAAAAACTATAAAAAATTGTATTATAATGTTCACCCTTCATGGACCAATGCGGTAAAAATATTATAGTTTTATTTCTTACGCAAAAAATATTTTATTGGTAGGTAAGAATTTTAAAATCAACATAATAAGAGTATGACTGGTTTCTCTGCTACCACCCGCAAACGCATCTTCTGCGGTTGGTAGAAGTTTTTGGCGTTTTGCAACAATCGCTCAAATCGCTCTAAACCTTATAAATTTAAAAGCTGGTTCCAGCTAGCGTTTGCGGTTGCGAGCGGTTACGGGAGGATAAAAAAAAATTCTTTTTTTTAAAACAATATAAATACAAAAATAAAAATAAAAATAAAAAATTTAAATTAGAACTATAAAAATAATAAATATATCTATTATATTTTAATTAATATTATAAATTTTAAAAATAAAAATATTTTCTATAATTTTGAAAAATTTAAAACTATAACTTTCTAAATATAATTTGTATATTTATTATAATATTATGATTTTTGATATTTTATAATTATATAAAATGTAAATATTGTTAATTTATTATTTAACCGCTGCTGCATTCGGTAGTTAACCAGTCATAAGTATCCCGCAAACACACCAATTTCTAACCGCAGAACCAATCGTACAAATTTCTTAAAACCGCTAGAAACCGCAACCACCTGAATCCGTAAATTTCCGCAACTGCAACCGCCACCGTTGCGTTTGAACCAGTCATGCCCTAAATCATTCTTAATTTATTTATTTAAAATAGACATACATGTATAGTTGATCTATTATTTACTAAGGTTACGAATGGAAGAGCATGACAAGTACAGTTCTCCTCCACGTGCAGTTCTCCCGCAATACATTCATCATTCACGTTTTTCTGTTTGCACAAGCAGTTAAGCGGAAGATCTGCATGCAGTTCAATATTTTTGTTATTTTGTGGAAAAAATGGGAGATTTGCATGCAGATCTCATCCGCTAACATTTAGTGGTGTTGACCTGCATTTTTTTTATAATAAATAATTTTGTTACAAACACTTAACTTTAAAATATATTTATCTGATTTTATAAATAATGTACAATGATTAGCTCAAACTATATAGTTTACACTAATGCTCTTTGTGTTGTTTTAAAATTATAAGCATAACGTTCAATCGCCGACAAAACACAATATTTTCAAAGGAAGAAGATATAAATCTTCCTACATAAATATCAACAAGGGTAAATAGTTAATATTTTTTTTATGTTTTAAAATAGTTAATATATAGGTAAATGATTGAAATTTTGTAAATCTATTGAGAGAAGACAATTTTAAATGAAATCTTAACCGAGAACGTGTATTTATTGAGTTTTACGATCAAATAATTTTCATGACTAATTATCATTTCAAATATCTTACACCCACTGGTAGAGAGTTTCCCGGTGGTAAATTTAACCAAAAGTTTAATATTACTGTAACATACCGGTTCTCTCAAGAAAATCTTGATCACCTAAAAATAAAATAAAAGAAGTGTAAGTATCTTATAAAATATTTACGGGCATTTCGGCCGATCCTATAACATCTAAGATATTTGTTTAGATATCTAGGTGTAATTTTTATTGTTTTAATATATGATCTATAGTTTTGAACTGATTTTGTCATTCATAAGTTATAATAAATTATTTGATCGGTTTGATCTGCTTCTCTCCTGCATGATCCGCTTGATCTGCACTTGTTCCGTTTGATCTGCACTTGTCCTGCTTGATCTGCATGATCTGCTTGATTTGTCCCGTTTGAACTGCTTTTACCATTCGAAGCCTACGTATTAAACGATTGACTGAAGTTAGTAAATTTGTATAGTTTTGAGATTAATTATTTTATTAGTGTGTATAGGAGGAAAAATGACTGCCAAGTACACGAAAATTGTTACCATACATATAACCATAAATAAAATAAAAATAAAAATAATAATAATAATAATGTATTGAAAACTACACGGACTACATAAATCTTACGACAGCATCCCTCGATTACTATTTGTTATGTTGTTGACACATCAACATAATTCTGATAATCATAAACGTGTATTGGGCTTTTAACCCGGAAATTTCTGGTGATAATTAACACACTTTAACGCATTAACTCATGTTTTTGATATATACGTTGCATTTTGAATGTTTGATCTACATGTATTTATTCTGTTTTTAATCATTTGGTTATGTATTATGATCTGTTTCTCAAATAAATTTTTATTTGGTGATGTCAAAGTCCAAATTTGACATACTTTCCGATATTAAAAGTATATTTTTAGTGTTAACAACATAGCATTTTTAATTTAGTGATGTTGTCATATGATTCATATAATTCGTATAGTTTTAATACATTAATTTTATCCAGATGTACAAATATGTGGTGATGTATTGTTCGTTTTGCTGGTAATTATTTTTCTCTTACTTATATCCAAACTATAACCCATTTACCTTAGCAAACTTTCTGTTTGTCTTCAACACCAAGCCTGAACTCATATAGATCACCTAGAAAACCATTCACCCCACAAGAACAAACATTATGAAAAAAAAACATCTCTACGTCCCATCATGAAAGAAAAAACCCATTAACATGTAAATTATAAAAGCTAGCAATAAACGTTAAAACTGTTCTTCTCCCCCACTCGTCAAATCAAAAACAACTTATTTAGGAAACAAAGAGTTGTGATGAATTTTTCTTTCTATCAATCAGAGTGGATGGATGATTTGACTTAACTTAAGGTCACTGTTCCCATTATATTCTTAGACTCTCTCAAAATCACACATCAAAATGTTAGTACTCTTTACCTATTTTCTACATTCAAATTATCTCTAAAATTAATGTCCACGATATAAGTTTCGAATGGTGATATCAGATTGCACCGCATCCTAGTTAATATTAATAAAAAAAATCTATATATTTTTGTTACGGTTAAAACCGCACCGCATTGTTTCGCGTGTTATCATTTGGACTCATAGTAAATGTTGACAAAAAACAAAATTAATTTGGTGGTCGCAACTAGTCCAACATCGCGTGTAGTCATTACGTAAGTTCACCCATTAGATAAAGCACTTCCAGCTGAAAGTTAGGCATAGATATTGGCTTATACAATATACCCTTTTGTTGTTTTCAATGTTAAGTACATGATGACAAAAAAAGTGTTAAGAACATAAACTGAAGGGGATTTTAAGATGTTCTTTGATCCGAAAAAGAGAGAAGATGTTTTCTTATTTTCTCTATGCTCAGTTCCAATCAGTTATGTAAAATAACTATAACACTTAGAACGTAAAGTGTAAACACTTAGAAGTTAGAACTATATAACTCTTTTGAGTTATGCAATACAGCATTGCCAAGGTCTCTCTTTTTTTGCCTCAAAAAGCCATTCTATTACTCAAACTTTAGGTGGTCTGGGTAACCAGACCGGAGTAGAACAACCAATAAAATGTAACTCCCTATGGATGGATCTAGCAGTCTTAGCTAAAAAGTCTGAAATCTGATTGTGCGCTCGTGGAACATGAATGATGCTGAAGTCCGGGAAGCATATCTATATCGTCTCTATCCTCTCCAATTCTGTCGCAAAGCTTGGCCATGCATGAGGTTCCTCTATCATTGCAATCAGCTCCTTGCAGTCTGTCCCAAAGCTCTAGCATGTTGAATGTTGAAGCATATTCTCCATTGTCCATCGTAGTTCTTCTACCTCCGAATGCAAGGCTGATTCGAGTGCAATTTCTTGTCTCCATAAGTTGAATGTTCCCACCACTGTCCATCCAGACCCATCCACATCCACTAAAGTGAGCAGAGGTTGTCCAAGATCCATCTAACAAGCACATATTACCCAAGCTTATGACTTGGGGTTCCTCAGTATTGTTATCTTGTACCACTGGTTGTACCACTTCGTTTGCATCAAACCAGCCTGGGCATTCACTTTCTGCATATCGAACTAGCTCCAAAGGATCTCTGTCTATCCCCCCTGAAAATTTTGTCATTCCTAGCCTTCCAAATATACCAGATTATCCAGGGATAATGATCTATGTCTTGTTCTGGCTTGATAATGTTGTTTTTCCTCCAGAATAGTTAATCCATATTTGTGTAGATGCTTCGTACTGGAAATATATATGGGCTTGTTGGAGTTGATGATAAGGACCAAACTTGTAGAGCTGGCGGACATTCGAAAATGGCATGAGTTACAGATTCCTCTAGTTCTCCACATCTTGGGCAGTAGTTATCACACCTCATATTATGTCTTGCTAAGTTTCTCGTTACTGCCACATGACCAGTTAACAATTGCCATATAAGATGACATATTTTCTTAGGCGCCTTTAACTTTCAAGCAAAGGCTTGAAGCTTCGTGATACTCGGCTCCAAGACTTCCTTCTCTTCCTATGTCTTTAATAAATTCTGAGCCACCCAATATCCAGATTTAACCGTGTATTGGTCATTCCTTATGTAATTCCAGCAGAATGTATCACGACGATGAGTTGAGCTTATGGCTAAACTCCTTATGAGTGGTATGTCATCAGGATTGACATAATTCTCCAATAGACCAACATCCCAATCCTTTGATACCTGATTAATGAGATCCCTGACTCTGCATAACTGGCGCTACAGGGATAGCTGGTCTCGCAGGGGTCGTTGGAATCCACAGATCCTCCCACACCTCCAATCCTTTAATACCTGATTAATGAGATCGCTGACTCTCATATTAGGATGCATAACTGGCGCTACAGGGATAGCTGGTCTCGCAGGGGTCGTTGGAATCCACAGATCCTCCCACACCTCCAATCCTTTAATACCTGATTAATGAGATCGCTGACTCTCATATTAGGATGCATAACTGGCGCTACAGGGATAGCTGGTCTCGCAGGGGTCGTTGGAATCCACAGATCCTCCCACACCTTGACTTCATAACCTGAATGTATCTTCTGTCTGATTCCCAGTAATAACAACTTCCTTGCAACATAAATGTTAGTCCACACATAGGATGGGCTGCTAAAAGAGTTTACTCGTAATGGTGAAGTCAATCTAAAGTATTTTCTCCACAAGACTCGGGCAACCAAACAGTCAGAAAATTGCACTAGCCTCCATAATTTTTTTTTCAATAGGGGCAGATTGAACTCATTGATCATACGGAAACCAATCCCACCCTCCTCTCTTGGTAAACAGATTTTTTCCTATTTCGCCCAGTGTATTCCTCTTTTTGGTGGATTTGAACTCCACCAGAATTGAGTAATGGCACTTGCTAGGTTTTCACATATCTTTAATGGGAGCAGGAAAGTAAACATAACGTAAGTCGGAAGAGCTAGCATAATGGATTTAATCAACACTTCCTTCCCTCCTTTTGAGAGATATCTACATGTCCATCCATTCACTATATGCATCAACTTATCCTTGAGAAATGCAAAAAGTTTGCACTTGGAACCACGTATGTCTTCCGGGATACCTAAGTAAGTTCCCATGCCTCCTTCGTTTTGTATTCCAAGTGCATCTTTAATCTATTGCCTAATAGTTGCATCAATCCTCTTACCAAAGAGTAAGGATGATTTATCAAAGTTGATACATTCACCAGATGCTTTACCATATTTCCTGACTACTTTCATTACTTCTTCACATTCACGGGGCTCCGCCTTACAGAAGAAAAGGCTATCATCAGCAAAGAGAAGGTGGGATACCAAAGGACACGCGCGTGTGACGCGCATCCCCGTTATCTTCTCTTGGTTCTCTGCATGATTTAGAAGGCTAGTGAGCGCTTCCGTGCATAGAATAAAAATGAAAGGTGACAAAGGATCTCCTTGGCGTAGGCCTCTACCAGGAACAATATTTCCTCTTCGCTATCCATTCATGAGTACCTTATATATCACCGACATAATGCATCGCATTATCCAGGTGATCCATGTTTCTGAAAAACTCATGTTACGCATGACAGCTTCAATAAAAGACCATTTCATCCTATCATATGCTTTGCTCATGTCCGTCTTAATGGCCATTCTTTTACTGCGTCCACTTGGTTTAGTTCTCAGAGTGTGGAACATTTCTTGAGCAATCATAATGTTGTCTGAGATCTGTCTTCCAGCAACAAAAGCTGACTGGGTTTCCAATATCAAGCCTAGTAGCACTCTCTTTAATCTCTGGCATAAGATCTTAGAGATTATCTTGTAGCGGGCGTTACACAAACAAATGGGTCTAAATTGAGCCATTTCATTAGGTTTTGTGGTCTTTGGGATGAGACATGTATTCGTATCATTCAGTCCATTCGCCACTGTCCTCTCAAAAAGGAATTTATTAGCCATAAGAGTTAAATCCTCCTTTACTATCTCCCAGAATTTCTGATAGAAAAGTGCAGTCATTCCATCTGGACCTAGGGTCTTGTCTGGATGCATAGCAAAAGTCGCTAATTTGACCTCCCATTTAGAGACCGGAGCTGTAAGGTTGTCATTCATTGCCCAAGTGATCGTCGTAGGAACTTGAGCTAGTTCCTACTCAATGTCCTCTGGGTTAGATGATTCAAAGATCAGTCTAAAGTAGCTAGTAGCAATGGCTATTAATCCTTCTTCATCCTCAACTATATTTCCATTTGTATCTAGGAGCTGCGTGATTTTATTCATTGCTTTTCTTTGTTTTGTCAAGGTATAAAAAAAATTTGTATTTATGTCGCCTTCTCTCAGCCAAAACACTCGACTCTTCTGCTTCCAGAACATTTCTTCTGTTTTAAAAGCATCAAAGAATTCCTTTAACGCTGCAGCAATTTCCTCGGTTGTAGCATTATCATCTCCGTACAAACCCTCCACCTTTTCTTTAACTCGGCCAAGGTCTCATTTTTTAAAGAATATATATATATATACAGATACCATTATAGTATATATGTATTCCAATTTAGAAAACTGGCAAGGGAAAAACTCCAAAGATGGGAATTAAAGTTGACACACGCATCGGTTAGATCGGTCGCGTAAATAACGCGGGACAAAATATTGATAAAGGCTGCTCTGAGTGTCTGACACTCTCATGGATCATTTCATATAATTCAGTTACAAATAAAAGAATAGATTATACATGTGTGTGATTTTGTAAGAACTTTATATATATTCTCATATATATTTATATATATGATATATATTTATATATATGAATGTGTGTGACGACAATATATAAATATGTGTCTATGTGATGCGAAACATAGTGCTTGCTGATTCTTAATTATCTACTGATTATAACGTAATGGTATTTATTTGTCTTATGATACAACATAAAATGTACAACATTGTTGTGACCAGTTTATGACGATAATTCTGACTAAATTACTGACCATTTATATGGTCAATAATTGACCACTTCCTGACCAAATCCGATTTCTGACGAAGTATTTTTGACGACTATAAGTGGTGAGAAATGGGACAAAAATGCTTGTTTCTAACCAATTTCTTTCTGATTAAGTGGTCACAAATTGAACAATTTCTTGTAGTGAATGCATGCTAGTGGGGGGATGTAAATTGATTAAAGAGAAATAATATACCATTTTTTTTTTGTACTTAGAAATAATATACCATTAAGACATGTAAAATGTAAAATGTGTACTCTGCTCTTCAGCATTTTTATTATATTGAGAAGTACAATGCATTTTTAATCTAAAATCAGCATCTATATTATTGCTTAAAGAGAAATAATATACCACTGACGAGCATTTTCTTCTCAATATTTTTATTATATTTAATGGTTTCAGAAGAACGGTGAAATGGTTTAAAAAAAATATAGATGCTGATTTTAGATTAAAGAAAATATAAGAAAATCAAGTAGTATATAGTAACACTTAAATACAAATGTATAATTAGTTTTTTGCGACATGCTATTAACCGTTGTTTTCAACTTGCAAAAGAAAGGGTTGAAACAGTCTCCCAAAGTATAAGAATAAACATCAGAAACAACGATGAAATAAAGACAACATTATATATATATGTAGCTGTTTGCCTTTTTCGGAATATAATATCACTTAAATTAAAATTCCCCGTTAAGAAAGCCGTGAAACTAGGGCTTTTCTCCCTGCCTTTTAAGATCGCCCACATGCATGGTCTGATTGAGAAACTATTCTTACATTATATATGCATATAGATCCAACAAATAATTATATACTAATCAAAATTCATAACATAAATGGGAGTACCCAGATCACCTCAAATTTGAGTAATAGAATAGTCGTTTGTTGCCAAAAAAAAATATAATGGGGGTACCATGAAATTTTTATTTAAAATTATATTATTTTTAAAGATCAGTCATGTTTTTCTAAGAGATCAGTCATGTTAGTAATTTATATACGTAACTTAACTATAATTTCCATTTTAGAGTATTTTAATGCAACTATTCAGTTGCAAATATTATATTTATTTATATAGTTTAAGAAACATAAATTTTAACCAAATCATGTGATAATTTTATGAGATTCTTTATTAGTACATATAACAGAGACTTAGGAAAGAATATTAGCTAAGGTAATCCTACAATCCTATCGTTTTTAGTTTTAAAAGTGAAATATAAATATCATCTTATGATCACATCTAGGAAAACTTTGTATTTCGTAATTACATACATACCATTACGAATGTTAAAGGATCGAAAAAAAATTCTAATACAGTCAGATACTTATATATGTTTGCGGATTCGGGTGAACAGATGGTAATTTAGAAAATTAGCTTGTAGCTACTTAATTGGTCATCGTTAGAGTTTGAAGCACTTTAAAAGTGTAATTTGTTTTTTTCTCATCCGCTTAAAGTGTAAATTATACTTAGGGTATGTAATATCATTTTGAATATATATAATCATCTGTAAGGTTTGAAACATTTATAGCTAGCTGTTGACGTATATAATCAGTCTAGTCCACATGAAAAAACATTTGAAGGAAGTCATGCAAGAAAAGAATTTAAGTAAATGATAGGTTTAGTTTAAATTTTGATATTGTAAACAAGATAATATGTATACTGACCTTGTTATTGGATGCATCGGGTGATTGAGCTGTAGATGAACGAACTTATTCACTTTGTGTCCCATCGACCTAATACTCTTTCGCCCCACTTTTCCTGCTCCCAGACCCGCAGCAAAACTTGATCACATAGACATCTATAACACATTATCAGTCACGTATAGCAATACAATTCGTCTAACTAGGTCTTAATTCACAGTACTAACGCTGTAAGAAGAAGAAAAAATCGTTCTAAGCTATGCAATCGGGAACAATTTATTTTTTGTAGAAACAAGATTAATATTTGATGTTTATACAAGACTAATGATTCTAAGCTATGTTTTGTTTGTCTTTTTTTTTCTGATAAAAACTATGTTTTGTTTGTTTACTAACAAATGCTTCATCAATGCATACAGAGCAAAATATAACGTACAATTAATAGTTTCGAAATTTGTTTCTTTATGTAATCTAATTGTCTTTACCGAACAAATAAAACACACAGAAAACGGCATTTTTTAACTTACAACGGATCCGCCGGAGAAAAAAGAATGTTAGTATATAGCAAATGACGATAATACCTTTAACGATCGGTCAAGTAACCAGCTCATTGACCCACCACTAGGCTATAGTCGTCATTTTCACAAGCTCAACTTAATCTTAAATAATATTTTACTAGGTAATAATCTGCGCCTTACGCGGAATGTGATTATTAGTTTCGATATTTTTTAATAAGGAGATATTAATCTGTTTAATATGGATATTTGTTCGGTTTTAGGTTGTTTTTTAGTTTTTAATCTCCTAAAATATAACTATCATTTTAAATCAATATTTATTTGGTTTGTTCGGTTAAAATGTTTGATGTTTTTATTTTTTTTCCTGTGATAATCAAAAATTACTATTATTTGTTTGTTTTCATGTTATGAATCTTAGATAGTCATGATGTCGAACCAATAGTTTCATATTATAGTTTCAAAACGGATAATAGTTAAAAAAAGAAAAGAAAATTATCAAGACAAATTATTTTACTACAATTTGGTCGATAGTGAAATAAGCATTAAGAAAATTAATATTTTAACTTCTAAAAAATTAGATATTTCAGTTGTGGTAAATACTTAGTTATAAGGTGCTCAAGTCAATGTGCATATGTATGTGTATGTAAAAGTATATATAGATGATTGATAAATATATAAAGATACTGTTAATTAATATTAAATGACATTTTTTTCAAAATAATACATGAAAAATAAAATTCTTTAAATGAAATTATTTAAAAACAAAAATATTGTAAAATTTATATAAACTATAATATATAACTTATATATAATTCTTTAAATATATATATATATATGCATATAACGAATAAAATTGGATATACGTTTCTATAAATATTGATATTTGTGATTTGCTTTTTTTTTTTACGGATATTGCATTCTAGTATTTGATTTGCTTCGTAGAGTTACGGATATCCGGATTTTTCGGTTTAGTATGAACGCATTTATTACAATGCTTCTACACGTTACATGTGTGTCCAGTTTAGTGTGAACGCATTTATTACGATGCTTCTCCTTTAATATAGAAGGGATGTCAAGTAATTAACTAACACTATAACGACTTTGACTCACTGATCGTCTTTATTATTATTTCCCCCAGTCCAACCAAAGAAATCACTGATCCCGTCGGACGCTATCGTTTCATTGTTCAGGTCGCCGGCACATCCTTGAGAAAGCAACATTCTTAGAGAATCTCCTTCTAGTTCTAGCTCTTCAAGATCTGCAAAGAAATCATCTGGCTGATGCTGATCATGAATCTCCGGTCTATATGGAGCAATCTTATTATCGTCATCGTCTTCTACGTTTTCCAACTCCATGTCTTCTTCTCTTTGTTCATTCTTAACGGCAAAGGCTGATAGAGGAGGAGACGCCGAGGAAGGCAAGTGAGTGTTGTTTTGAGGGTCATTGAGTGAAGCGGTTGCGGTTGAAGATTTGGAAGAATTGGGGTTAGAGGAGCAGGAGCGTGTGGAACCGGCGAGAGCGTTGCGTTGAATGGGCCAGGGATGGTTATGTTCGGAAGTATATGTAATAACCAACATGCTTGGATCGGCTCGGCTTCTTTCGACTTGTTTTCTTGCTGAACAACCTTTTGAGCTGCTGCATCTATAGTAACCCCTGAGAAAAAAACAAGCATATATAATTAAGTAATCATCAAGATTAGCCATATTAATCCTTATGATTACATCATTAATATAATGGGTTATATCGGTAAAATGCCAAAACACTAGCTACTGAGTGAAGTATATTCCTCATATTATCGTAAGACATTGATTTCAAAAACTCTTTCTTGTTGTGCTAAATTCTGATGACTGAATTGTTATCTTAATTTCACATGATTTGTAATACAATTGTTAATTTCACGGGTGGATATGTGCACAAAATGTCACAACAATCAAGAGGGATGATGTAAAAATATTCGAATCTTTGTAACAACTTGACTCAAGAAGACTGTAGTGGTGAAAGAAAGCTTATTTTTCGATCTTTGTTTAATGATGGATACTGGTGTGGTATGAGTTTGTGTAATACCTTGGAAAAGGAGAGCCTTTGATGGGTTTCTGACCGTACTTACGCCAAGCCCATAGATCAGACGGAACCACTTCTCCACTTGATCGGCTGTTCATGGCAGCCGGCGCCGGTATACACACCACCTTCTTTGCCTGACTCTTCCTGCACGTATATATGAATACTTACACACGTGTGGTTTTTGGTCTATTTATAAACACGCGTGTATATATGTAAGTTGTGAAAGCTTAGTTTGGTAGTGGGACATTATTATTATCAGTTGTGTTTGAGATATGATGCAACAGTTGTATGTTCTTTAATTGTGACAGTTCATAGATTCTCCTGCATGTGTCTTCAATCTCAACACTCCTTCCTCTCATGGATATAAAGACATATATGTATTCTGTGTATATATGCACATAAGTTCATGAATATGAAAAGACAAAACAAAACAAACGAGAAAACTTAATAATGAAAAGCGCACATATACACATACACACTAGGTAACCATGCCTCATTCCATTATTACAATATGCATGATTTTTCAAATGACAATAGTAATGGATAGTTTTCCTATCAACCTACATCTACCAGGGGTCTTAAAACCCTAATTGGCTTTACTTTCTATGTTATTATGAAAATGATGTAAGTTGTTGAATAAAAAATTAATACTGTTATACATATGATAATTGTATATCGTGTGAGCATTTAATGAATCATATGATGGAAAAAAAAAATATTATACCTTCTCTTAAGGCCTATATTCCGAGGGGAAGAAATCTGAATCTGAGACGAGAACGTGTTACCATCGACCAATAGACAGTTTCTAGGACTGTTTGTATTGGCGTTGATGATCCCTCTAGGCGAGGCGGCGGCCACAACGTGAGTCGACATGGCCGGAGAATTACACGGAGAGGACTCGTGGATGATGTTACTATGCGAGATCCGGATTCTTGGGAAAATACTGCATTGACTCTTTATTTGATCATCTTCCAGTACTACCTTAGGAACTAAGAAACCGTTGTTGTTGTTGGCGTTATATCCGGCGGTGGAGAAATGGCTAGAGTTTGTGACGGCGTTGAGTTCTTGGAGAAGAGGATCGGTCATGCTCACGAATGGATCTCCAAAGGGATTCATGTGAAGATCTGACGGCGATGGTTGTGGAAGAGGCAAGATGTTGGGAGAAGAAGAAATTTCCGGCGACAACATGTGGCCTCCGATACCTCGCACGACGTCAGTCAAGTCCCCTTGAAAATTGTCCATCTCAAGAAGCTAAAAGACGCTGCACATAATCTATATATGTATGATGATATATGAGTGTGTCTTGGTGTATATTATATACAGCTACACGAAAGAATCTGATCGAAAATCAAAAAAATATAATCATAATGAATGGGAAGAAGAGACTATGATACTAGCATCGTGTTTGTGAGTATTTTCTTGAAATAAGTTGTGATTGTCTTCAGAAGATATTGAGAAGATGAAGAAGAAGAAGGAAGGTTGATGATGAAGAGAGAGACGCTGACTTTTCCTGGTGAGATGAATATCTTCTTGCCTTTCTACATATTGGTGAGAGAGAGAAAGAGATTTCACAAAAATTATAATATTAAGAGATATCAATATTTTAAGTATGGGCGGAAATATAAGTTAAAGTAACTGAGATAATCTATTTATTAATCATATAGATAAACGGATCGACGGCCAAGTCATTGTACTTTTTAGTTTAAATTATCTTTCTGAGTTTACTTGAGTTTGTGAAGTTCTAATATAATATTGGTTATTATTTTCTTCTTTTTTTAAATGTAATATTGGTTCTTGATTACTCGTTGCAAACATTTCGGTGGAATAGAAGCTGTTGGATATAAACAAATACCCTTTTCCACTCGCAAGAAGAATAAAAAAGATTCATATTGGCTGACAAAAAAAAAAGATTCATATTGTTAAATTATTTTTGAGAGAATAGAAGAACGCCATTTTTTGAATTTACTGTCAAATAATGTTAATCTTTAAGTAATTACTAATGGAATATGAACAAAGTAAGAGACGCATATTCTAGTTTAGATGATGATTTAGGGGGTTATTGGGAGATAAATTTGTGTAGAGTTTGTAAATTTTAAAAGTTGATAGATTTTAAAAGTCATGTGGATCAAAAAATATATATACACTAACTTAAAAAAATTGATCATAACTCTTCTAAATTTCTACTTCATGAATTCATATTATTTATTTTCTATCATTCATTTTGTAAACTATATTTAAAATATATTGTTTAGGATTTAAAAATAAATAAATAAATACTTCAAATTTAAAGTAAAATTTTTAAAAGTACTTTCAAAAAGAATTTCGAATTTCAAAATAATTTTTTTTCAAAAATGTTTTTGAAAAAAAATCGAAAAAACATTTTTCGAGAAAATGTTTTGAAAAAAAAGTACTTCGAATTTTTTTATAAAAAGTTCCAATTCGAAAAGTATAATTCGAAAACTATAAATTTTTTTAAAAAATTATTTAATGAAAAAATAAAATATAATTATTCATTAAAAAGATAATTATATAAAATGTAATGAATTATATAATTTTGGACATATAGTCTGGTTAAAAGTGCAAAAGATATTTGGCAAAAATGATTATTTTGTTTTTTAAACTTTTTTTCACGTAGATTTTATAAATCTCATGGATACATATGATTTTGAAAGTTATGTCTTATGAGTAAAAATAGAGAGAATTATCTCTCGAACACTACATTTAGTTATAATTAGATAATTAATAATAATTAAACTTTTTGAGTAACGAGATATTTTAATTGATTTAAAAAAAAATTCATACCAATAACAAGGGATTTTGAAAGTTATGTCTTATTATCATGGCATGTTTTCATGACAAGATCACTCCTGAATTTGATTATCAGTTTTGATACTCACGCAAGAAGAGCAGCAGTCAGTATAACTGATATCATACGCATTGTCGCATATATGTCAAGTGTTGTGATAAAATAAAGTTAAGTAATATTTGCCAAAATGGATGAATGGTATACTTGCAAAAAGAGTTGTGACGAGTAAGAAATGCGGCCGCAAATTTCGGAATACGTTTCATTGCTAGCCAATCAGAATCTACCACGAAAACGTTATGGCTAACATTTATTTTTGCTGAAATCAGTACCCGAGATATGTATTGATTTTTTACTAATATTGCACTTCATTAACAACAAAAAATAAAATAAACAAACTGTTAAAAGGTGCTCACATAATTATTAGTGGGTCAGGGGAAAAATCACTAGACAATATTAACCAAAATTCTAAAAAGTATACATTTGATGAGACCGGGACTTCTCTCTCCTCTATGAGATGAGATGAAGCTTTCTCCGGTGCTCTATCATTCCCGTTCTTTGGGTTTTGTTTCTGGGAAGCCGTTGCTCCTTATGCAGGCTTCGCTGGCTCTGTATCCGAGAGAAGGAGGCTTCTCTGGCTCCGTTCTCGCCGGCTTATGACCCCGGGGTGGAGACTTTCTCAGTCCTACGACGCCGGCTATTTGCAAAAGACCCGTTGTGTTTGTGTTCTATAGATCCTTCGTGATTAGTGGTGTGAAGGCCCTGGATGAGATCTCGAATTAGGTTTCGATGGATGCTCTCCGTGGAAAGGGCTCAGGCGCTGATGGTGTGTGAGGTGATTCCAGGATTTGTGATGATGTTTGGATCGTGTGGGTGTGGTGGTTCTACGATTGGATGAGATCTCGAGGTTCTCGATGGATGCTCTCCGGTGAAAGGACCAAAGATGATGAAGTTGAATGAGTCGGAGTTTATGGTTCCGACGGTTCCCGGTGTCCCGGTCCCGGTGAAACGACGTTTGCTTTCCCGGTGGTGACTCAAAGCGGTGATGGAGCGACGGTCTTGTGACGCGTGTCTGTCGCTTGCTGAGGCTTCAACACGTGTTTCGTCCTCTCGGCGCGTGGTGCGGCGCCTCTTTTGTTTTTAGGGTTTCGATGTAATGGGTTTCAGGCTAATGGGCTGACGGCCCATGTTTAGTTTAAGTTTGTCTATTTTGTTTCTTGGGGTTTCAGTGTATGTTTTAAATGTATGGGCTTGGGCTTAGTCCCTTAATAATAACTATCAGATGGAAAAAAAAAAAAAAAAAAAAAAAAAAAAAACCAAAATTTTACTATTTGTAGAACAGAAATGGACAGAGGTAGACTGAACATAAATAAAAGGAGCTCTTGTTACAAATTCCAACTGGTAAGTGGTTGGAATGTTTGAGAAGTTGGTAATGGAGGCAACTAGCAGAGTTCACTGCTCTTGCTCATTTGTTTGTTTTTGTTCTATTGAGTCAGGAAGCTCTACTTTATTTTGGCACAATGTTTGAGATTTCTTGACCCGTTATATGAATTTGCAGGTAAGAGTCACTGGAACTCATAATACAGCATTGGTATACATTACAGTCCCAGTGTTACGGAACATGGATGTTGACATCTTATTTCGTTTCTTTTTCTTTGAAGCAAATGTGGTTAATATATAAAGTATAGTTATGGACAGCTTGACACAAGAACAAATAAATGGCTAGAAAGTATATTTAACTTAGACGAAGCATATCTATAATATCTCTTGGATTAGATAATAAAGTGTCGTTAGGATGTGAATATTTGGTCGACTTCATGATGAACACTCTTCTTACCCACGTTCGTACGTCACAACTCCAGCAATAGTTTTATAATACATTAATCCACGTACAAAACATATATAAAAAAAAATGGTAAACCATTCTCCGGAGAGAGAATGTGAAAGCTCCAGTGGCCACGCGCCGTGGAAATCTAGTGTGGTGCAGATTCGAATTCGGGTCCCTTGGGGATCCACGGAACGCCTTGACCACCCAACCACAAACGCGACACGTGGTTACAAAATTAGGTTTATCATATAATTTGGCTACGAAATATACGTATGTTGATTCGTTTACTGGATAGTAGAACTCATACTACTAGGGAACAAACAAATGGTAGTTTAGAAACACTTGCTGGTGTGATGTTTTAACATCACAAAGTTTGTCGGAAACAAATAAAAATCTGAAGAGGGTAAACATGTTTGACTTACGTCGGGCCTAGTGAAAATGCTCCATGACGTATTCAGACATTTGTGAGCAAGGTTTTTAAATTTAAAAACAGAGAAGAGAATGTTTAAACGATAAATTTAGTATTTCCATATACATATCTTGAGCTGCGCCAGGGTGAAAGTGATTATTAATTTATTATGCAAGGCCAAGTTCAAGAACTTCTAGAGACTAGAATCTTAGCTCAATAAATCAACAAAATAAAATAAGGATTTGACGCTGCGTGATCCACTAATTTACACGTAACGTTACACTATTCAACTAAACTAAATTATATATGAAGTTAAGTAATAGTGATTTAAAAGCCCTTTCCTCAAAAAAAAAAAAAAAGTAATAGTGATTTAGTCAAGTCTTGATAAATTTGTGCAGAAAGCAAGAACTAGTGACTGTGGAGCTAGTTTTCAAGGAGATATATCGAAAAGGTTCACGTAATGTGTTTTTTTGGTCGAAGGTTCACGTAATGTCATGCAGGAGCAGGACTGATGTCTTGCCTAGTATTAGGGAATAGAATATTCCCATTCTTGAGATTAGGATAACTTCCATTATATTGAAGATAATTCCAATTCCGTTAAGGAATATCTTGTCTTTGGAGTTGTATATATACGATGTATTGTCAAACTTGTTCAATAAGAAAGTGTATTTAGAATATTGTTTTCTATCTTTACCATGGTATCAGAGCAGAAATTTTCTGTGACCTAGAATTTTTTTCTTCTGTTTAAAGTTCTTCGAAGTTTGGAGGCTTGTGTCGTTGTTACTGGTTCTCTGTGAGATTCAGCAAAGATGGTTGAAGGTGATGAATCATCGGCTATCAAAAGTGGAACATCGGATAACGTCGGTGACGTTGGCAACAAGATTGCGACGCCTTACTCTCTCCATGCGTCCGATAATCCAGGTGCTATGATCACGCCTGTGACGTTGACAGGAGAGAATTATAATGAGTGGTCTAGTGAGATGACCAATGCTCTTCGTGCCAAACGGAAGCTTGGGTTTATCGATGGATCTATTACGAAACCATCCGCAACCGATTCTAACTTGGAGCTTTGGCTTTCGGTTAACTCGATGATTGTGGGTTGGATTCGAACGTCTATAGAACCGCGTGTGCGGTCTACAGTTACGTTTGTTCAAGATTCTCATAAACTGTGGGAAAATTTGCGCAAACGGTTCTCTGTGGGAAATAAGGTGCGAGTGCATCATCTGAAGGAACAGCTGGCTTCGTGTCGACAAGACGGTCAGTCTGTGATTGAGTTCTTTGGGCGTTTGTCCAAGCTATGGGAGGAGTTGGACATGTATTCACCGCTTCCAAGTTGCACTTGTGCAGCAGCTTTGGAGATTGAGAAAGCTAGAGAAGCTGAGAAGATGCATCAGTTCGTAATGGGCTTAGATGAGGTTCGTAATGGAAGCTAATCTCAAGATTGGGAATATTCTATTCCCTAATACCTAGCTATACAAAAGCTTTCTATTATTTGGTAATAATCACCCACCTTGAGATTGTTTGTACAGTCGTTCGTTATCTTTGTAACTGATAAAGATTAGCCTTAAGATCAGGCTTTGTAGCATGTTGATTCTACACGTGTGCATAAATATCAAACTTTACGTGCATTCTGGCCATCCATGGCCTTTGAGTACTCCCCAAGTTCATTGCTAAAAACAGACACACTCTTAGCATTAAGGATCGCTTCAATTATGTCGGTGTACTGTAAAGTGTAAAGCTACTAATTTATTTGGAGAGAAAAATATTTCTTAAAATGTAGGTTAGCATACTTGATTATAGATTTATAGATGTTTTAAACGATTACTTGATTTGATTATATGCTTAGTACTAGGATTAGGATAAGACGTGCGTCATGCGAATGGTGAGTTTATATAAGTAAAATTTCAAACATATAGTGTTGACAAATTAAATATTTATATGTGTATGATTTTTTTTATATCTATACAATTATGTTTTATTTATATAATCATCTATATGTTGGGCCGAGACCATTGTAATTATAATTGTGGACCAAAATCTATTTTTAATTTATCTTGGATCCGATCGATTTGGGTTTACAATTTTTAGTATAGGATTGATAGCTATGTTGCATGGAAACTCGGTTGAATGTCCGTTTCACGTTTCGGAAACGTTTTGGAATCAGAATCTCTCGGAAACTCGCGGAAACGCAGTGGAAACTCGATTCTTAAAAATTCCAGTGTGGAAACTTAGTGGAAACTTGCGTTTCTATTTTGGAAACTCGCGTTTCTGTTCTGGAAACGCTAGAACTTTCCAATTGGTTATGACTTGCTGTTATGATTTTTATTGTAGTAAAACTATTTAATATTTAAGTACTGGGTTTTTGTTATTTTGAAATTTTTATTTGATTTTGATGTTTAATGATACTTATTTTATTTTCATGATTAAATATAATGGCTATTTGTTTATTTGTATTCTAAGATATACTAAACATAATAAAAATGAATGCGAATATTAATTATATATATATATATATAGACGTTTCTAAAACGTTTCCAAAGCAAAAAAAATCAAAAATCATGTTTCCACGTAGAGATGGCAATCATGGATCTGGACCGCGGGCCTGGCCCGTAAAGAACTGTCGCGGTACGGTATTGAGACGAGGTTTTCTAGGCCCGCAAATTTGCGGGCCTCGCGGGACGGATCTTTGCGGGACTGGGTCTTTTGCGGGATGGGCCGAAACAGGTCATGCGGGATTACATGGACCCGCATTTTTTTCTTATTTCTTATTTTACCTAAAACAAATGAGAAAAAGAGTGAGAATAAAGCGATTTTTGTGACTTTTCCCCTAGAAAACATAAGGAGTTCCGACGATGATGCATGATTCGAGCTCCGGCGATGATGATTCGAGCTCCGGCGATGACGACTCCAGCTCCAGCGATGACGATTCGAGCTCTGCCG
>NC_027754.1:15910819-15913222 GCF_000695525.1 Brassica oleracea var. oleracea
TATTTCTTGTTTAAGTTGATTGTGTTTTCAGTACTGTGAAGTGGTGTTTTTCTTAAATTAAATTTGGTTACAATGGTGTTGTTTAAGAGAAAAGTTAGTTGTATATCACGTCACTTGTATAATTTGGCAAAGTGATTCGCGATTTTTTTTGCAATCCAAACAATTAAAAATAGAGATGGTTTGATGAAAACATACAATTGAGCCAAATTATTACAAAGACAACAACTCAATCAGACTCAAACTCAACAAAAGCTTATGCTGATAACAAAAGAAGGCTTTTAACTCAAGAACGCAAGCACAAACGGAGTTTTGAGGCCTTGATGTTGATAATGCTTTAGTGAAGCTTAATGAGCTCTCTTCAACTCTCTTACACAACTCTTCTACTTGAACATTCATGAAAGAAACTGTAGTAGGCGGTTTGATAAAGAGGCGTCCCGCGGGACGGCCCGTGAAGGCTTATATATTCTGCGGTACGGGTTTGGACCAGCATTTTGAAGACCGCAGCCCGCGCGGGACAGGCCCGCTGTAACCCGCTCGACGACTAACCCGCCGCGGTACGGGACAGAACAGGATGGGTAAACCTGTTTGACATCTCTATTTCCACGTTTTGTTTCCACGTATATGTTTCCGTTTCCATGCAACCTAGATTCAGGCCCGGCCCTGGACTAAAGCCTATAAAGAAAATGCTTTAGGGGCCATAGATTATGAAAACTTTAGGGGCGCCAATATACAAATATCTTTCTTTAGTCTATTGGTTTGGGTTATTGATCATTTGACATGCGGTTTTGGGGTTCGAACTTCAACGTTAACAACTTACATTTTTTCCTTTTTATTATAACTTTTCAGTTTATGACAATAAATCAAAATTGATTCACTGAAAGATACGGCGGATCTCGATAACTTTGAGAACCCAGTTTCCTTTATTATGCATTTTGTATTTACTGATACATTATTAGATAATTTTTTTATCAAACAACTTCTTTCTTTGCTTTATTAACATAACAAATGTTATCTTCTTGTTGTCTTTATTTCTTACATGTCTTTCTCAATTACCAGTTGCTTACCAGAATAGTTGCATCTCCCATATAATTCTTTCTTCTTTTTTATAAGTTCTTGTATTTTTCAGAAACTTTGAATCAAACAAACATAAAATTGTTATAGCACTCAAGAAAATTTGATAAGAAATAATTGATACTAACATGATTTTATTATATGTTGAGCTGTATTTTATAAATTATTTTTGGGGATAAAAATGCTATTAGAACATATAACTAGAATTATAAAATGTTGTCAAATACAATTACAGAGTCTGTAAAGATGCTGGAGATTAAAAAAATGTTTGTCGTTTGATAATTTCGATTAAAGTTATTTCTGCATAAATAAAAATTTTAAGTTTTAACTTTTTATAAAAGTAACCAAAGTTTAACTATATTTCATAAGCGATTTAATATATATTTTTGATAACAACTTATATATTCATATTATTTGGTATATTTTGTTATATAAAATTTTTAGTAAAATTTAAGGGGCATCCTTTTTTAAATCCGCTCTAGGCGCGAGTACAGTCCGGACCGGCACTGCCTAGATTGATAGTTAGATTAACGTGATACATTAATTAGCATTAACGACCAAGAATCCTCATTATTAACGTGATACATTAATAAAATTCAATAGAAGTTTTCCATAACTACCACAAAAAAAATTGGGAAAGTTTTTCCTTGGTGCCAAAGTTTTATATTGTATTCAATTTAAGTTCCCATATATAACTTCTGAAGAATTATGTAGCAAGCATACATATTCGATTGATACACCAGTTTGGTGATAATACTTTCATATTTATTTATTTATTTTCTATTGAAACAAATAAAATTGCACTTACCTAAATTTTCCTAATTCTATATGTGTATATTATGATAATTTAGGATTTTAATGCATCTAAGCTATTAAAACATGAGTACAAATAGTACTTAACCCTGAGTTTTCCTAAATAATTACAAGGAAATACCACTAATCAAAACACAGCAGTTTTACACTTTCCTTTAAACCATTCATTTTTTATATACCAAATAAACGTTAACCCATCCCGTTCTGTACACAATCTTATTAATTAAATTATACCAGCCCGTATCTTATAGTACTATTCGAAACCAATACTCAAGATTTAATAGTTGACCAACTAGCACATACCTTATATTATTCCAATCAAATACTCCACTAAAGTTTTTTTCTATTAGCTAACCCATTACAAACCAAACCAAACGATTCATCACAATTTCTTAACCATAATCTAGTCGATATTAAGTTTATGGTTTTATATTTTAGCCAATTTATATTCTGTCTATATTAATTTGTTTAAATTATGCATACCAACATTTTGTATATAGATATAATCAAGGTTTGGTT
>NC_027754.1:15913322-15947559 GCF_000695525.1 Brassica oleracea var. oleracea
ATTATGCATACCAACATTTTGTATATAGATATAATCAAGGTTTGGTTTAGCTAATTTATGGTTTAACAAATTAATGGTTTTGTGAATTTTTATTTTTTATGTGTACAAAATCGAAACTAAATATGCTATTTTCCTAATTTATGGTTTAGCAAATTTATTGTTCGGCGTATTTTCAATTATTTTTTGTACAAAATATAAAGTAAATATGCTATATTCCTTTGACAACTCACTGCCATTCAAAAATGATTCTTAATTTCATGCAATCACTATTAGCCGCAGAAGATCATAACTAAATATTTGTTCCTTCGAAAACAAAACAACATCCCAACTTTTTTTCCTATTTTTACGTAATCATCAATATCAAAAAGGTTATGATCTTTTTAGGGTTCTAAATGGACCATTCATTACTTATTTATGACATTTTATTTAGCGTTAACCCAACAACATATAAACCCAATCTTGGCCTATATATTGATTTCATACAGATCCATCTTTTTTTTTAATAAGAGTTCCTATATTGCGTTTTAATAGTTTGTATATATATATATATATATATTTATTTATTTATTTATTTATTCTCCATTTATATTATTCACATAAATATGTTTTTATCTTTTTCACGTTTTGATGATTTTCTTGTATAAAAAGTAATTAGAAATAAAACATTTGCAAATTATTTTTTCCAAACAATAATAAATTTGCTGTAAGATAAATGTCTTGTGTGGTTATTGATACAAAGATACGAATTTAGAAGATTTGTAAACACACATAATATGTGCTCAAAGAAAAAGAAAATATAATATATGGATGATCCAATTACAATAAAAATGTAATATATCCACATATTATATAAAACACAAAGTAATATGGTAAAATTTATGTATATATATTATCATATATTGATATAAACTATAATTCTTTTGAAAAATACATCAGCGCGGGCGCGTAGATCAAAAGCTAGTTATAATATTAAAACCCGAAATAATTTGATTGCTTATGTTTCGGTTCAACTGAAATTAAAATGACACTTAACCAACATGAATCGTAGACAATCCGGATATTATTGATGTTTTCTATTTGAGTAGTTTTCAAATATTTTCGTATACAATATAAATAATTTTTGTTTGTTTCATACATACTCACTTGGTAGTACAATAGTCTTTGTCTATTTGTTCCAACCATAGTTGTCTTCAACACAAAATTACAATAATATTTCTTATTAAGAGATTTCCAAATACTTTGCTTGGTGTTGAACCTAATAATAATAAACACTTGATATTCATTTTGGTTTACTGCTCGGTTAGTAAATGGATTTAGACTGATTGTACATTATGTATATTTTTCTCTCAACACATATATAAATTTTATATTTCTTTGATTTGTTTTATTCTCTGTTGATTTGTTCATCATTTATATATCGTGCAAGTGAACTTTTGGAAGAAACAAAACTTGACAACTGAAAAACCTTACTCATAACACATAGTCAAGTGGCTGTTATTATGTTGAAGAACCTTATAATAAAATTCGAGAGGCCAATACCATTTTTAGTTTTTCTAATTTTTTGTGTTGTATGGTAAATACGTTAAGACAACAAAAGCTATATAACAAGTTGACTTTTCAATTATAATCGTAACGTTAGCGTTTTGTTTGCCAACGTTATTAATGTTTTATGTTTGGATTAATATAATGTTTTCTAGTGAATTGATTTTGGATTTCCTAATTTTTTAATTGATTCTTATGCTGCCACATAAGCGTAATTGACATTTTAATTAAGTGACATCTAAGCAAGACTCTTTTTTAATAAATACAAACTTAATGTTACAATTTTTTAAATGATTCTCTATTAATATATAGTGGATATACTTTGATTGTTGTAAATAGAATTCTCACTATGGAAGTTTAGCTCTAACATGAACAAACAAGACGCTTAAAGCATCACACAAACACAACACAAACAATGCGATGATAGCATATAGCTAGTTCATACACCATGTATCTCCTCATACGAATATATATATATATATATACCCGCCCTCCAAAGTTGCGTCGAATGCAAACGTCTATGCACCCACGCTCCACACAATATGCGTCGCTAGCCCAGACGTCTCTGATCCCCGCCCTCCAAAGCTGCGTCGCTAGTCCAGCCATCTCTGAACCCCCGCCCTCGCACATAGTCCCTACTCATAACTATGTATACATATATATAATATATGGAGCATTTCTTACACTTTCTATTAAGAAGATCACTTGACGAAGCTTTATAATATGTAAGAAAACAATCGAAATAACAAAACATATAACAAAGTTGATATGGTTTTAGCAACTGTGTATATTTAAATAAGGTAGCCGTATTTTACAAGCAAATTATAGTTTTAACAGAAAAGTTTTTTTTTTTCTTGGGTAAAAATGTTAAAATTTATTACCATTTTCTTTTTTTACAGAACTACATAGAAACATGGAGAAGCAGATGCAAAATATTTAAACTAAAACACCTACTCAGCCTAAGCTATACAAAGAGAACAACTACGAGCAGAGCAACAAAACCATAGGACACAAACAAATCAGTACGACCACTTGCCACAAAATATGGAACCACTGTGAAGCACAAGACCTGAACCCGGTAGATTTGGCAGTACCCGATGATCAGATCTAAGAGAATGGCTCCTCAAGAACAACTCGCAAAAGACATCTTAACTGTAGCCACCATGGACAGAGAGCAACACCCGAGCAGCCTCACTCGCATAATATAAGACGAGCATTATTGCAGAGAGGGGACAACATGGAAGCCACGAACACCAAGAGAACCTATACAAAACGGTTAGAGAAGAAGCAGCCACTCCAAACAAAGCACTCCGGAGCCATCACAGTAACCGGAAGAACACATCCACTAGAAACGCAGATCGCCCGGGCGATTGGTTCTAGTGCTGGGATGACGTGTTCAAACCATGGTAATCCGGGACGCAACCTAACCGAATGACCAATCGGTGAAGGACGGCTCGACATGGACAGTCCCTGAGAACCAGAGAAACTGACCGGCTAGAAACGGAAGAGGAACAGAGACGATGAAGCACATCCGTTATAACAGGGAGCAGAGAGACTCGAGCAGTTTCACCACGAGGGAGACCGGCACGAGCGCTAAGGGGAACAGCCGAGACTAGAGGAGAACAAGCAGGAAGCACCACATGAAAGTCCCGAGCCCAAGACATAGACGACTTCTCGTCGGAAACCAACCTGCAGAAGCACGCGCCAAAACGAGAGCCACCGGAGACGACACACGACGGCACCAGACAGCACTACAGACACGCCGAAGAGGAAGCACCACTCCGTAACCACTGAACGGAGGACAACCGAGAAACACCTTACGACGAGACACCTCGCGTATGGATAAAACACGCGCCTCCGAACCTCTCTGCCGGGAAAACAAAATGACATGGAAGACAGGTATACGAACAGATCCGGTGCAGAGGAGCCTCCTGACCAGAACACACGCCGCAACTCGACGGGATTCGCCGGAGATCTAAAGGGGAAAGTCGACAGCCAAACGAATCCCTACCCAAAAGCCGACCCAACCTCCTATGCCGCTACACCTACCTCGCTGTGTCACCAGAACCTCAAGACGGCCGCCGGTTTCAGCCTAGGATCCTCCGCCGGCAAAGCTCGAAACTTCCAGGGGCACAAACATATCAGAGGGAGACAGAAGAGGAGAGAATGGGCAAAGAGAGACAAGAAGACAGGGAAGAAGGAGCCCTCCAACGGTGGAGAGAGAACACGGACCCGCCGGAGACAAACTTACGGTTTAATTTTTGAGAGAAAAGGTTAGGAGAGAAAAAATAGATCTAGAGAGAAAGTTTCCGTCTTATTTCAACTTGCAACAGAAAAGTTATATTACCAACTCTAGTAGCCTACATCAACCTTTTAGTATCACGTACACTTTGTGATGCAACAAAAATGTCAAATAAACTTGCATGCGAACCAAGAAGCTACGTATGGAATTAAGGCTCCTAATGGGAAAAGCGGATCAAGCGTTGCGGATCTAGCGGATCAAGTGGATCGAGCGGAACAAGAGTGGTTCAAGCGGATCTAGCGGTTCAAGTGCGGATCTAGCGGATCTAGCGGATCTAAACTTATGTATGAATGGTGAAAGTGGATAAAAAGTGGTTCAAAGTACTGTTTAAATTTAAATTAATTTACATAAATTTTATAATACTACTTATTTTCATTATTAAAAGGACTTATTTTAAAAAATACTTTATAAATGAAAAAATCAAAATATAGGATCTGATAAACTTAATTATTTAATAGAATTATGATATACTATGGGAAATAAAATTTATATAGTCTTTTCTTTTACAACAAGCTTATACAGTGTTTTCATTCATTAATAAAACTGTTAGATGGAATTAGAAACATAATTTATATTATGTTTTGTACATCTAATAGAACAAAATTACATTGAATTAAAAGTAAAACATAATTCTATTATATTTTTAACTTATAATTTGAATATAAATTCTTATTCAAAATATAATTTGAATATAAATTCTTATTTAAAGCTGACCAAAGTACTGTATAAAATTTAAATAATGTATATAAATTAAAAAAGGTTTTAAGTACAAATATAATTTTTTGATATATATTACTTAAATATATATATATATGATTTGGAATGATTAAAAATAATTTTGTTTATTTTGCAGAAAAATTAGTATTCTTATGTTTGCTTAAATGGTAACTAGAAGATCAATTTTTAAATATTCAAATAAATTCAAAACTAATGTAAATTCAAATTAAACATATAAAAAATCCAAATACAATAATCAAAGAAATCAATACATACGGTTTTTATTTGCCCATAATGTATTTGCAATTTGTTCTCTTATATTCGCCATTGCATCGCCTTCAGGTGTAACAATTGTTTCCATATCATTTGAATTATGCTCCAAATCAACGTTATCAGTAGGTGATTGTCCTAATGTCTCCGCAAAGTCATCATCGATAAAATTTGAAATTCTGATAAAATTGTGTAAACCCATTGTAGCAACCACCACTCTCTTCTGCACTTCAATATTATATCTTGGAAAATCACAAAGAATCCTCCATTTCTTCTTCCAAACTCCAAATGTCCTTTGAATGACAGAACGCAAAGATGTAGGGTCTTTTATACGGTAATTGTTCATTTTAACAGCTTCATCATATAACTCAAGCAATCGATAAAGACTGCTAGGAGTCCATTTGAAATTAGCTCCTTTCTACAAACATTTTAAAAGTTTAAATATTAATACGTAATTATGACAATATTACATAAATAAATATAAAATACTTTACCCGCAATGCTGTTTCGGTAGGAAGATTTGTATAACCATGCGTAGAAGAATTTGCATTTTGTCTCCGGTTAGACATACCTGCAATTAAAATTTAAAAAATATATCTTATATAAATAAAATGAATATTCTGAATGATTTATATTGAAACTAAATACTGATTTAAGCAGTACTTTTATATGTCACAATATTTGCATATATTTTTTCAAATTATCACAATATTTGCATATATTTTCTTCAAATAATTTTTGTTCTATAAATATCACATTTTTTTTAATAAAATAGGTATATTTATTACATTTATATTTAAACTATAAAATTTGTATATAATGAATAACAAATAAACTATATATAATTTTAGTTTTTTGTTATATATTTAAGTTACAAATAAAGTTATTGTAGTTCTTTTTATAATTAGATTCAATTAAAATTATATGTAATGCATCAAATCTGTGCAATTATTTTATGTACTAGTATAAATATTATTATTATAAGTTTATATTGTATTAAGTAAACTCAAAGTATTATGTTGCTAAAATTAGTTTAACCTAATTACAAAATAACTATATAATATTAATTAACTAAATTCATTTTAATTACCATAAATTATAAACATATACATGAATGTACCTTAATAAATAGTGGAAAGGAGAATGCTGAAAAACACGTTTTAGAACACGTTTTACAAATAACAAAGAAAGAAAATTTTAAAGAGAGAAAGATGAAATTTTTTTGTAAAGAGATTGTATCATATGCATGCTATTTATAGTCAAACAAAATTGATATTTCTAAAATTAAAATTGTTTTATCCTTATTGAATTGTGTGCCTACCCACTTGTTCTACTCATATCTTCAAGTAAAAGCAGTTCTTTTTTTTTGCAATACAATTCAACGTATTTCTGAACATAAGTGGAGCACCCACTTTTCATTATTTATTTTCAACAGTTTTGTGAATGTGAATACACAAGTGGAACATCCACTAAGGGTGGAGGAACCGTCTTTTATCCTCTCCCCGTTCAAACTCTAAGAACAAGAGTTCTTGATCAGAATTTTTGCTTTGTTTTGTCAGATAGTTTGTTCTTACTTTATTTTGTCAGTACGTACCATTATAAAACTATTACTTTCACTATCTCTTTTGTTTTTTATGTTTTCCTTTGCTTATTAAAATCAACAATAAATTGTTTATTCGGATTGACAATTCGAGATAAGGGAGAAGTGACCAGTTCAATAGAAAAGAAACGATTTGACTAGTTTTGGATGTTTTCTAAAATTCGATAAGAAGTGTTTATATATGTACAGAACTTAGGATCCTTTGCAAACAATCAAAATAATACATAGATTATTAATTAAAAAATATTAAATTAAATAAAAAATATGTACAAAAAATATAAACGCTAATTTTAACGACCCTAACGCTTTCAGCTAAACCCTAAACTCTAAATCTTAAATTCTAAATCCTATACCCTAAATTTTAAACCCAAATCCAAACACATAAACCCAAACCCTATATCCTAAACCCTAATCCTAGACCCTAAACCCAAATTATATACTCTAAACCCAAAAACTAGACTATAAACCTAAACCCTATACCCTAACCCCAAGTCCTAGGCCTAAACCCAAACCGTAAATCTTAAACCCAAATTATATATCCTAAACCCAAAACCTTAACCATAAATATAAACAGTAATTCCTAAACCCAAAACTTATACCCTAAACTCAAATCCTAGACCCAAAACCCTAACGGTAAACCCTAAACCCAAACCCCAAACTTAGATGCTATAGGGTTTGAGTTAAGGTTTACGGTTTGGGTTTAGGATCTAAGACTTGGGTTTAGGGTATAGGGTTTAGGTTTATAGTCTATTTTTTTGGGTTTAAGGTATATAATTTGGGTTTAGGGTCTAGGATTAGGGGATAGGGTATAGGGTTTGGGTTTAGGGGTTTGGATTTGGGTTTAGAATTTAGGGTATAGGGTCTAGAATTTAAGATTTAGGGTTTATGGCTTCGCTAGCGATGTTAGCGTCGTTAAAATTAGCATTTTTATTTTTTTAACTATTATTTAATTTAATTTTTTTTAATTAATAATCTATGTGATATTTTAATTGGTCTTTAAGAGTGGGGTGAATTTAAAGGTTCACCCCAGGGGGTAAACCTAAGTTTTGTTCTTTATATATCGAGTTATTCTTGGGTTCATCCTATAGGGTAAACCTCTAGGTTCACCAACCAATAAGATTCATTATTTCAAATTCGATATCTTTTAAAATAGGAAACAAAATATTGTCAAGTTATATTATGTTTTAAAAAAAAATCAAAAAAAAAATAGTTACAGAAAAGAGAATTAACAAAAAAATATTTTTAACGTTGTCAGCAAAACGGTAAACCCTAAATTCTAATCCTAAACCCTAAATCTTAAACCCTAAACCCTTGGGTAAACCCTAAACCCTTGGGTAAACCCTAAATCTTTGGGTAAACCGTAAACCCTTGGATAAGTCCTAAACTCTAAATAAACAAACCCTAAACCCTAAATCCAGAACCCTAAACCCTTGAGTTTTTTAGTTCTTTTTTATTTATTTCTTTTTACCTTTTAATTTTAAAAACATAATATAATTTGACAATGTTTTGTTTCCTTTTTTAAATGATATTGAATATGAAATAACACAATCCTATTGGTTGCTGAACCTGGGGTGAACCCAAGAATAAGTCTTCTATATCCACTCCACCACCATCAAAAGCTCAAAACTCAGCAGAAATATTCGGCCAAAACGTGTATTCTCTTTAGAGTTATTCTTGGGTTCATCTCCTAGGGTGAACCTTTAGATTCACCAACCAATAGAATTTTATTATTTTAAATTCGATATCTTTTAAAAAAGGAAACAAAATATTGTCAAGTTATATTATGTTTTTTAAAAAAAAAGTAAAAAAAAAATAGTAGTTACAGAAAAAAGAATTAAAAAAAAAAAATTTAACATCGTCAACAAAACACTAAACCCTAAATCTTAATCCATAAACCCTAAATCCTAAACCCTAAACCCTTGGGTAAACCCTAAACCTTGGATAAACCGTAAACCCTTGGATAAATCATAAACTCTTAATAAAAAAAACACTAACATCTTAAACCCTAAACTCTAGATTCTAAACCCGAAATCCTTGAGTGTTTTAGTGTTTAGTGATTTTGATTTAGAGTTTAGGATTTATCCTAGAGTTTAGGGTTTACCCAAAGGTTTAAGGTTTATGATTTAGGGTTTAGGGATTAGGATTTAAGGTTTAATGTTTTGCTGACGACGTTAAAAATATTTTTTTTTGTAATTACTACTATTTTTTTATTTTTTTATTTTAATTTTAAAAAGATAATATAATTTGACAATATTTTGTTTCTTTTTTAAAAGATTTTGAATATGAAATAACACGAGTTATTCTTGGGTTCACCCCCTAGGATGAACCTCTAGGTTCACCAGCCAATAGAATTTCATTATTTCAAATCGATATCTTTTAAAAAAGAAAACAAAATATTTTCAAGTTATATTATGTTTTTAAAATAAAAAAGTAATAAAACAAATAGCAGTTACAGAAAAAAGAATTAAAAAAAATCCTAATCCCTAAACCCTAAATCCTAAACCCTAAACCCTTGGGTAAACCTAAACCCTTGGGTAAACCCTAAACCCTTGGGTAAACTCTAAACCCTTGAGTAAACCTTAAACGCTTGGATAAATCCTAAACTCTAAATAAAAACAAACCTTAAAACTCTAAACCCTAAATCCTAAACCCTAAACCTCTGAGTGTTTTAGTGTTTAGTGATTTTGATTTAGAGGTTAAGATTTATCCTAGAGTTTAAGATTTATCCTAGAGTTTAGGGTTTACCCAAAAGTTTAGGGTAGGATTTAGGGATTAAGGATTACGATTTAGGGTTTAATGTTTTGCTGACGACGTTAAAATATTTTTTTTGTAATTACTACTATTTTTTATTTATTTCTTTTTACCTTTTAATTTTAAAAAGATAATATAATTTGACAATATTTTGTTTCCTTTTTAAAAGATATCGAATATGAAATAACACAATCCTATTGGTTCACCAGATTCACCCACCCCCTAGGGTGAACCGAAGAATAAGTCTTATACAAATGGTTACTTGTAAGTTTCTATCATATTTTAAGGTCGGTAATCGAGAATTCAACTCTACATACTATAGGCAAATCTAGAGCAAGTCCAAAGCCACTCTTATTTAGTATTTACAAATGTTTCGTTCTCTTTTTTTTTTTTCTGTATGTAAATATTTTTAAAAAATAGTAAATAACTGGGGCGTACAATGCAAAATTACTGGTCCACTTTAAAGTCCAAATAATAATTTAATAAGTTGCTATTGGGCCCAACATAAATTACAATGGGAGTATGTCCATTAAACAATTCAAAACAAACGATGTCTTTATACAAAACGTTTTACCATTTAGAATTTTATAATAAAAACTATTTTATATAAACTTACATTAATTTTATAAACCATTTAAAATCATTGAAAATGATATTATAAACAAAAAATTATGAAAAGAATTATGAATTCATATTGTTATTTTTAATAAATATTTTTGGTTTGAATTAAAATGACAGTAACTTTCATTATTCCCTATTTTTAGATAATATAATATTAGAAAAATAATTCAGAAAATGTAATAATATAAATATTCTTATCATTTCAATTTCAATTTGACACAATAAAAAATCTAAAGTTTATATAAATAATACTATATTTATTTCAAGAAGCTTCAATTTTTTAAAAACATTAACATAAATTATTTCTTTCAAGATAATAAATTAGGCTACGTCTAAGCTAAATCAGCAAAAATATAATACAATTTTTTTTTAAAAAATTTAATCTCAATTTTAAAACAATATATATAAATACTTTAATAATATCATCAATAGTTATTATTATTTTCTCATTTAACAGGAAGACGATGTTTTAGAATATATTTGTTTCAGATTATAATTATATCTGAAATGATATATTAATTAAATTTTAGTGTTTTACTGGTTATGTTTGGTAACTTATTATAGCTTTTGTTGAACACTATTTAATAAGATTTCGTTGAACTCTGCTTAATAACAAAATTATTCGTTAGGAATTTTTTTCATGCTATTTTAAAATATTATTTTATAAATAATATACTTCTATAGCAGATTTTTAAGTTATTTACATGCCACTTCATACCAAATAACTTATTGGAAGTTACATAAAAATAATTATAGGAAGAAGTTAGAGCGAAGATAAACATAACTAAACAATGAAGAACTAAAATAATATTTAGTTTATTCTCAATTGAAAGTGATTTTAATATATATTCACCATTTGTTTTTTTATTCTTATTTAAAATTATAGGTATCTAACTAATAAGAAATTATTTATTTTTAATCATGTAATTATTTTACATATTTCAATACTGGTTTTGCCTCTATTATAATAATAAATAAAATAAAATTATTCAGAATTACAATTGAGATTCATTCAACACATAATTTTTTTCCTCTAATATACATTTGTTTTTTGAATACATTTTACTCATTTTCTTTGAAATCTATTGTTTTAAATTATGCAAAAAGTAATCTTTAACTATCATTTTTTATTCAACTCGATAAATCACCACATTACTATTTGAAGATTTACCTATTTATTTTTAAAAATTATCAAATAAACCATATTATCTAAAATAATTAAATTTTTTTAAAAAGTATTATTGTTTAGTTTTCAAGGTATAATTAGTGATTATATTATTATCGATTTCTTTTTGTAATGTGAGTTTTTACATTGGTTTTTATATAAGTATGGATATGGACTTACACTAACGATTTATAATTAAATTAACTCCTAACCAATTTAAACTATGGCTAGAAATCCTAACTTAGGATTTAGGCATAGCAAAGAAGAGTATAATATCGTTGGGATGACTTAAAAATTTTAGGTACAGACATGAAGACTTCTGACCTCTGTTGTGAGGATCCATAAGCAAATTATAAGAGATGAGCCCGTATATAGCATGTAAAGACACTTGAATGAGGAGGTTAATAAGCCCTTTGTAATTGCACATGTGAGAAACAAAGAGCGAACAATTTCCGATAATAAATGTGTTTGTGTTGAAAAATAAGACTTGAAAGAACCCCTATGAACAGTCTAGTAATAGAGATGATTAAACGGTGGTTGGTAGGTACACTCGGTAAGCTTATAAGGAACATAAGCACATGAGCATAAGAATTTGAATATACAATAGTCTCAGGAACCTATAGTCCAAGTAAGTGAAGAGCCTTGTATTATTGTCACCATATAAATCCGGTTAACCTGTAATAAACACACACAAATCATTATACAGAACAGAGAATCAAAATCAAATTCATATTCCCTAGAAGTTAACTGAGTATACCTGCCAACCAGCTTCTATGCTGTTAAGATATTTTCTGAATAAGTCACTGAGAAGCCATATCTGCAAGAAGGTGAACTCGTGCTGCTGATGTATGTTTGGCTCCCACACATTTATAGTTGCTTTAGCTCCATAGTAATTATCCCCTTACACACAAGCTATGGCATTCTACAGTTCAACAAACCAAAACAAATAACACATCTCAGATCAAGAAACCAACAAAAAAATAAAAACTTTGACTCATCTGATGACCACTGGTTCATGAGGTCATGTTCCTCAGATTTAGGAAACGGGAAAGTTCTATGCTTCTTCATGCCATATCTTTTGTATGAACTTTCTCTCAAGACAGCATCTTCCTTTGTCATCTTCATGGGAATGATTCCTTCGGCACATTTACCATATCGATGCCATAACTGAGGGATATGTATGTCATTCTATTTCTGACTTCGTAAAGACATTTTGTTGTTATCAAAGAGTCCTTGAGGATGGTAATTATGCTTCATCTAAAGAAGGAACCGCAAGTAAACTAAACTACCCATCAGCACTTAAAACATAAAACACAAAGCTCAAAGAAACTCTAAGTATACGTTGTATCTATGTACCTAAATGTCTTTGAGTAAAGAATGGTCAAAAGCTGGTTGCTTTGTGATAGGAACACATGCAATTACATCTCCTTCTGGGTTTGTTTATCACATCCAAAAGTTATAAACTTTCTTTATATAAACCTTAAAAAAAATCTCGAACTTATTGTTCAATTAGAACAATTTTTTTTTTAAAAAACCCAAAAGGTAAAAGAAATAGAAATCGGATTATGATACTTTCCAAAATCAGCCCAAGCAGAAAATACTCAAAAAAAAAGATAATAGATACAGCAGATTTTTTCAGTCAGTTCAAATGCTTCTTCATTTCAAACTTCTGCTTAGATATGCCGGACCTTGCGTAGGATGGCGAGACGGACCTCCACAGCCATAAACACAGTAGGAACTTCAAGCTTGCTTCTCCCTGCAAGCTGACATGATTTAAGATAACAAAAAAATTATGGGGAATAATTTTGATAATGAAGACATCAATTACGAACTATTAGAGTTGAAAGTTTGATAATCAAAACATGTTCAACTCGAGACGGGATAAAAAATAAATTTTTAAAAACTACATAGTGAAGCCGAAATTACCTTTGCGTCCGGAAGGAGAAAAGAACTGATGCATTTCATGGGGTCAAGCATAGCTTTTTATAGTTGAAATTTATGGTGAAGGCAGTAAATGAGAAAGCATTGAAGGATAATATCGACAATGGTTAACGACTGCGTTGAAGACGACCTTTAGCTTGAGCCTAACCGCAAAACGTTTCTAGTGTCTCGCGTTCAAGAAGATGAAGAGAATCATCGATTTGAGTTTCAGTGAATTTTTTTCCGGAGACGGCGGAGTTTCCTAGAATGGACAAGACATAAGGCCCAAACAAATAGCAAAGCCCGCATGCATCAAAAGATTATAAATGAAACGATGAGTTTTGTGAAGCGGGACAGGTATCGCATCAGCATTGTCTTAATTGATGACATGACATCAGACGTGGACACTTTGGGAGGGATTCAAGCTGTTCTTTATAGGCATGGGCACTTTACCCGATACCCGAAGCTGCACCCGAACCCGACCCAAAAACCCGAACCGAAATCCGAACCGAAGTAGCAAAATACCCGAACGGATATTGATTTATGAAATATTGGATATCCGAACCCGAACGGGTAATATCCGAACCCGAATGGATACCCGAAAATAACCGAACATAAGTATATATAACCTTATATTTTTAATTTAAATCTTTTATTTTATTTAAAATATTTATATTGATGTTACATATACTTTAAAATCATATAATATACATATAAGTACAAATAAAATGATTTGATACTCAATTAAAATGCACGTCAAACTTTTTGTTTTAAGTATTAACAAAAGTTACATCCATTTTTTTTTTAAAACGACCAAATTAATGTTTATTTATTTTTGCAATGTTATCTCCAAATCTATTAATCACTCAATCTATTAAAAATAAAAAAAACCAGTTAAGTAAAAATTATATTTTTAAATACAAGAAACTTTAAAAATGAAAAAAATAATTTTTTTTCAAAATCTAAATATCCGAACCCGAACTAAAAATACCCGAACCCGACCCGAAATACAAAAATACCCGAACGGGTTTTATATCCCTATACCGAAATACCCAAAAATCTGAAATACCCGACCCGAACCCGAACGGGTACCCGAACGCCCACCCCTAGTTCTTTATATATAAATTTAGTTAAAGTTGACTATTCACACTTACCAATTCTTTCACGTTCTTTAGAAAATTCAGTTTGGTTGTGGTTCGTTTTTTCGGTCGGTTCAGTTTGGATAACATTTATGAACCGGCTAATACCCGAGGAAATTTTGATTCTATTTTTTTTTTGTCGTCTTCCCATTTAGGCTAGATCAAGTGGAGAACAGACGAGCCGATTCTCCGAGGAGCATCTCCATCTGTCCGGGTCTGATCTATATGGGAGAAAAATATAATCTCTGGTCCTTGCATCTTTCGCTAACGCGTGTTCCCGACCATTCCGACACCGAGGAATATGAGATAGTCTCACATCCTCGAAGTCATCCTGTAACCTCTGGAACTCTTCAATCTCTGTCGCGAATGCTGGCCAGTCCATCGGGTTTGTAGTCATGTTGACTAAGTCCGAGCAATCCGTCTCGAACCGTACTGAAGTGATCCTTCTGTCTCTCATACATGCGGCTGCCCAAAGTAATCCTTCCATCTCAGCATGCAAAGCTGAGAGGCTCCTGTTACACGCCCGTAATCCGAAGTATTCTATGCCCATTTCATCCTTAAGACTCCACCCTAAGCCACTGACACTGCCATTATTGATCCATGATGCATCAATTTGACAGGTAGGGATTTGGGGTATCCAAGGGGGCACTGTCTCAACCTCTGTAGTAGGGAGATCGTCATGATCTTCATTTGCTTCCTCCTTTTCGTTAGCCTTCCTCCAACATTCTGCCTCAAGAGACGCATGTTGGAGGGTGGCAAACGGGGATACGTCTTTCCCATTGAAAAGTTTGTCGTTCCCGCCTTCCAAATGTACCAACAGATCCATGGGAAGGTATCAAATTGTGGTCTTAAAGGAGCCACCTCTTTTCTCTTCCAAAATAGGAAGTTCATGTTTTGATATATAGATGTACTCGGGAAGTAACCCGGAAGGGACAGATAGTCCGATAAAGCCCAAACCAGAAGAGCTGGCGGGCATTCAAAAAGAAGATGATTAATCGACTCCACTGAGCCAACACATCTAGGACAAACTCCTATTGGTGCCCAGGTGTCTATACATGAGCCTCTCTCCCGTCGCCACACAGCCCGAGATAGCCTGCCACAAAAAATGCTTCATCTTACTTGGGGCCTTATCTTCCACACATAGCTTTGTAGGCCCGTGATACTTGGTTCTAAAGCCCCATTCTGTGAAAGACTCAACTTGATCGATCGAAGTAAGTCATAGCCGGTTTTAACTGAATAAACTCCTGACTTTGTGTGGTTCCAGACATATCCATCCGGAGCACGAGAGCGGGATGGCTTCAGCCCAAGTATCAAAGGGATATCATCTGAGTGGAAAAAATCCCGTAGAAGTTGTATATCCCACTCCTTGGTATCATTCCTAATAAAGGACTGAACAAGGAGTTGGGGTAGTCTGTATACAATGTGGACATCTGGGACCCAAGACTCACTCCAAACCCTCGTATCTTGACCTGTACCAATTGTTTTCCGTAACCCCGAGATGAGTAGAGGTTTTGCTGCCATGATACTACGCCATCCATATGATGGTGAGTATGTACGCCGATCTTCTAAAGGAGAAGTGTGATTATAGTACCTTCCTTTTAAAACACGTGCTAATAAGGAGTTCTGGTAATGAATTAGTCTCCATAATTGTTTTGCAAGAAGCGCAATATTGAAGTCATGGAGATCTCGAAAACCTAGTTCCTAGTCCCCCCGAATCTTTGGGGGTACATATCTCGTCTCATCCTATCCAATGTAAACCTCTGCTGTTTTGTTTTGAGCTCCACCAAAAATTAGACGTTGTGCTCTTTAGTTTATCTGAAATTTTGATTCTATTTAGTTCAAGTTTTTTGGTTAATTCGGATTAAAAATTTAGAAATTTGGGGGTTTTAGATTCAATATTTGTTTTTCGGGTTTTCGAATAAACATTTAGATAGTTCGGATAATTGAAATATTTTAGATAAAAGGTATTTTGGTAATTTTTTTTTTTGTTATTCTGGTTTATAAACAGTATTTTTAAATTATTTGATTTGATTATTTTAAAATAAATATAATTAATATTTTATAACTATATAAATTATATTATAGAAATTCAATCGATTCTTGGTTTGGTTCTAGTTATAGAATTCGTTTCGGTAATTGATAAGATCCAAATCTGAATTGAATTTCTTTTTTGTTGTTAAGGGGTTCGAATCTTGGGTTTCCGGATAAATGTATCTATGCTTAGATTTAACCGTTGGTGTTAATTTTGGGATAACGCAATGGTTCAACGTAAACCGGGAAATGTCCGTCGGATTTAGACCGGTCCGTGAAGCAGCTGAGCAGAGCAATCGTGTCTTTTAACCTCAGAGCGTCGTCGTGTAGCTTCGTTAATCAGCTGAAAGCCCTAGCGAAACTTTGTAAGCTTCGTCTTTAGCTCCTGAGAGAAACTATGCCTCCGAAAGCGAAAGCGAAGGATGCAGGTCCAGTGGAGAGGCCTATCCTTGGCCGTTTCTCTTCTCACCTCAAGATCGGAATCGTAATTCATCTCTCTCTCTCTCTTTTAGAATCGTAATTAATTTTTATGTGATGAAAGTGCCTTTCTTAACTTATCTGGGTTGAGATCTATCAACTCTACATAGGAAATGAACATTTGTGATTGGTTAAACATATGATTGTTCATTTGAGCTACGAGAATCATGATGACTCACTCTGGATTCGCAGGTTGGGTTACCAAACGTGGGAAAGTCTACACTTTTCAACACACTTACGAAGCTTTCAATCCCAGCTGAGAACTTCCCCTTTTGTACCATTGAGCCCAACGAGGCACGCGTCAATATCCCCGATGAGAGGTTTGATTGGCTTTGCCAGTTGTACAAGCCCAAGAGTGAGGTAAAAGCTTGTTACTTTACTTTCATGACTTGCTCAAATCATGTATGTGTATGTGTATGTGGCTCGAAGCTTGACTTATGTGTCCATTGTGTGGTTGTCTCAGATTCCTGCTTTCTTGGAAATTCATGACATTGCTGGCCTTGTTAGAGGCGCTCATGAAGGACAGGGACTTGGAAACAACTTCTTGTCCCATATTCGTGCTGTTGATGGGATCTTCCATGTCTTACGTATGCCTTTTTCATTCATTCCTCTTTCTTTCTTTTTTTTGTTTCTTTCTCCTAGTGTTAGCTTCTTACTGCCAGCTTAGTTTTAGTGTGATTTGATCCATAAATTCAACTGTACATGGTGCCTATACTCTGTTGAATAACTTCTCGACTAAACTTGTGCAGGTGCGTTTGAAGATCCTGATATTATTCATGTCGATGATATTGTGGATCCTGTTAGAGATTTGGAGACCATTACTGAAGAGTTGCGACTAAAGGTGAAAACAAATCTGTTATATTAATCTCTGAAGTCCTAATTAAGTTGTCTGTTATTCTGTTAGTTTGATATTGTTGTTTGGTTAACATACTGAACTACTTTGGGTGCAACTTTAGGATATTGAATTCATTAAAAAGAAGATTGAAGATGTCGAGAAGAGCATGAAGAGGAGCAATGACAAGGCGCTTAAAGTTGAACTTGAGCTCTTGCTAAAGGTATGCATGCTTCTGAAATTCTATCCACGCTGTCTGTGCTGTGTGTTATTAGTTGGCTTTAAAATGACTCTACATCTCGAATACAGGTGAAAGCTTGGCTGGAAGAAGGAAAGGATGTCCGTTTTGGAGACTGGAAAGCAGCTGATATCGAGATTTTGAACACTTTCCAATTGCTTTCCGCAAAACCCGTTGTTTACTTGGTGAGTAATCTTGAATGCTCATCTCTTTTTGCAATCATTTTCTCTATCTAGATAGATTCTTTTGCTTCTTTGATATCTATGGTCATTGGTCAACAATTCTGTTTCAGCAAATCTTCTGGGATCGACTTACAAAATGTAGAGGCATAATGTCTATTTTCTGTGACACTGTTTGCTCGTAAATTTAACCGACAATGTATTCTTTAGCTTTTCTAGTCTCTATGCTTTACAAAGTTTGTTTCAACAAAATGTTTTATCTCAGCGGAAGATTATAGTCATGTTGTTTGGACTTCTTATAATCACTGATTGCTTTCATATTTAACTTACAGATTAACATGAATGAGAGAGACTACCAGAGGAAGAAAAACAAGTTCTTGCCAAAGATTCATGCTTGGTACTTACATATATCCCTTCACAAACTTTGTTGAATAATAAGTTAACATTTTACCCCTCTGCACCGACGCATTTGCTTCCCTTAGACGTCTCCTAAACTGAAACTATTTGTTTCATCGTGATATAGGGTTCAAGAACACGGTGGTGATACTATGATTCCTTTCAGTGGTGTTTTTGAAAGGACTCTCGCTGATATGCTCCCAGACGAAGCAGCAAAGTATTGTGAGGAGAACAAACTGCAAAGGTTAGTAACAAAACAACCGCACATGAGTTGGATGTTTTTCTTTATGAACCATTTAAGTGATTCTAGTGGCCGTTGCTTCCTTTGACAGTGCTCTTCCGAGGATCATCAAAACTGGATTTTCAGCCATTAACCTCATATATTTCTTTACAGCGGGACCTGATGAGGTATTTAAATTCCACTTTACTAGTAATTTATTTGGCTTCCCAACACACTTTAGTCCATATTTCTCTGTAGTGAGCTATGTTATAGTGTATGGCAAAGTGTTAAATTGGTGCGTTTGCTTGTTCTAAAACTACATCCATCAATGATATTTTTGTGTTGTGCAGGTGAAGTGCTGGCAAATAAGACGTCAGTCAAAGGCTCCTCAAGCTGCAGGGGCCATTCATACTGATTTTGAGAGAGGATTTATTTGTGCCGAGGTTTCCTTCTCTTTTCTCTTGATTCTTTCTGAATTCATCACCGTTTTTCCCTACCCTAAAAATTTGCCAAGCCTTTGGTTCCTCCAGGTTTTTTGATGATCTGTTTCTATTGAGAAGTTTCCATAATCTTTCTCTTGTTTTCCCGGACATTATCAGTGTTTGCATAATCTCATATTCATCTTGGTGTTAGTTTCCTGTTAATTATTTGGATCTTTGCACACACTCCTGTAGATCTCAAAAGTAGAATCATAATGGAAACCATTTATAAGATTCATCATTAGTTTCACAAACAAATCAATAGTTCACCTGAGTTGAATGCTTTGTTTCTTTTTGGAATTCGATGTGGTTTAACACAATGTTGTTGTTGTTGTTGATAATAACAGGTCATGAAATTCGAGGATCTCAAGGAACTTGGCAATGAAACTGCAGTCAAGGTACTTTGTCTAAAACTCCATTTCCTCATCCCATGTCTTAAGTTTTCTGGAATAAGTAGCCCTCTAAAAACAGACATGAAAATGAAAAGAAAGCTCTCCATCATGCAATGTATTCTCGCATGCTGATGCATATTCTATATGTGGGATTTGATATAGCCGAGTCTTAACTTCAATCCTATAAAACTAATGCAGGGGGCAGGAAAATACAGACAGGAGGGGAAAACATATGTTGTTCAGGACGGAGATATCATTTTCTTCAAGTTCAACGTTTCCGGTGGTGGCAAGAAATGAGTTTCCATCTCGTCTTCTACTACCTATTTCGTGGTATCCTCTCCAGATCTTGAAGCTTTATACAACTTCGAGAGATGAACCATACTGTATTTTCTGTTTCCGACAGTTGCAGTTTTTTATTGTCTTACTAAACACAAACAAGTATCTGTAACGTTTACTCCTTTCTGCAGTTATCTAAGACATGTCTTTGCCTTGAGCCTGGTGTATTTGTAGAACTCCCTTTCAATAATCAGAAACAATTACCTTAAACCAAGTAGGTTACACATTCTAAATTTTTGAAAAACACCATCATGAAAGCGCACTATACACTATTATAGTTCCAAATGAAAATAATCAAATGCATAATGAACAAACTGATGGATATTGGTGTCACAAACTATATTCAATTCATATAACAATGTGATTCCAAAAATAGTGGTGTTTTGATATGAAGAAAGGAAGAGTCGATGGTCCACACAAACAAAGCGGGGACTAGCTGCTCCTCTCATCGAGCGTATACCAAAGAGAGCGTGAGGAGGAGGTTGATGATTGTTTTTGTGTCTTTGTGTGTGTGTGAGAGAGAGAGATGAACAGATGTGTCAAAGCAGATACAACAGATGGTTCGGTTCATCCGGCAAGAGGCTGAAGAGAAAGCAAACGAGATCTCAATCTCTGCAAGCGCATGTGAGCTTCCTTTTGTTTATCACTTGCATCCTTTTGCCAGGGCTTCACACTGATTCCATTTGTGTCTGTTTCTTCAGAGACTACTCGACGCAGCTGAATGCAAGTAGAATTAACCACCTTCAATCACAAGATGACATTGTCACCGACTCTGTGGCTAAGGATCTCCTTCGTGTCTCCAACAACAAGAACGCCTACAAAAAGCTCTCCAGAGTCTCATCACTGAGGTATCTATCTATCTATCTGTATTTATTATCTTTGTTGACATAGTGTACTTACGGTTACCACTGTATCTTGTATATAGAGTTTGTTGCGGCTGAAAGAGCCATCAGTGCTGCTGAGATGCAGAGAGATGGACAATAAAGTTGTTGAATCAATCATAGAGGATGCTAAGAAGCATTATGCAGAGAAAGCCAAAGTCGCGTCGCCTAATATAACCATCGACGAGAAAGTGTTCCTCCCTCCACCTCCTAATCCTAAGCTCCCTGATTTCCACGACCTTCACTGGTAAACTTAGCTCTTCCATCGTATTTATCTCTGTTTCTTGTATGTTCACGGAACATTCATATATACCAAAAATTTGATTGTGTGTCTGAATGGTGAAGCTGGGGAGGTGTGGTGGAACGATTGTCTGCAAGAATACTTTAGACATTGACTTCAGAAAGAAGCTTCCTCAGGTTTGGGATATGTTCTTTTCGTTGGAGCTCCTGAAACCTCCAGGGCATGATCCTACCAAACATGATACCACAAATTACTTTCAGCTAGGTCACCAATCCTTTCAGTTCAAGCACTCTTAACCCTGGAGTTTTAGACACATATGTGACCGAAAAGTTAAACATTTTACATATACCATAAACAAAGATGTTTACAATAATATTTTATGCCCGCCAATTTTCTAAATAATTCCATATTTTAAATCGATAAAGTAAGAAACAAATTATATCGATAAACTAATGCACTGATTATCTTATGGATTTTATCGCGAGTGTATATGAGAGGCTTAACTGCTCTGTCTTCTCTCTAACTTCTGAAAGTTTTTTTCTGGTTTCAACTTCAGTCGGCTCCGGTCACCGGAGCTGATTCTCTTTTTATCCTTTGTTTAGTTCTCTGTGTGTAGATCTTTGCTTTTGGCGGTGTTTCATTAATTCGATCGTGTTTTGAGGTTCAAAGCCATCTCCTTTCTAGAGTGTTTAAAAAAAAGTATCCCTCTATGTTTGAATGAATATAGTGTTTAAAAAGACCTAGTTTGTATCTCTCTATGTTTGAATGAATATAGTGTTTAAAAAAAGTATATGAGAGGCTTATGCGCAACACTTTTTATTTCTGAGAACACTAATGATCTAGCTTTCAAAAAGCCCATTTGAGTATCACTATTAAATAAATACATTTAATTTTCAAACCAAACAACAAGATCCGCTGTAGCACAAAGGATAATTTCAAAAAGAAGATTAAGACTTGGTCACCTCTCTCTCTTGAAATCCGGGTCCGATTCCTGGCAGTGGAAATTTTTTTAATTTTGAAAAACATAACTAATATGTACTTTTTTTTCTTCCAAAACCGACAAAATTGTGATATTAAGCTATAGACTTTACCGTTACATATTTGTTCTGAAAAGATATTGGTTTTTTTTTTTTAACGTTGATTTATTATGATCTTACAATTATGATATGAGAAAGATTACATAGACGATTCGATAACCGACAATACTACCTGCCTTACCTTATGAAGACTTACGCCTAACTGCATCACCTGAGCCGTCCTATGAAGATTTACGCCTGACCAGATTTACTTGCACCATGTTGAAGATCTCTTTTAAGCCTTTCTTCCGTAGTCTGCATAATTGTTTAATAAATCGCTCTCTCCAGGACTTGAAACCTGGATTTCCTGTAATCTGCAATAAATTGCATAGTCTGGGATTCGAACCCCAGACCAGGATGTAGAAGCCTTTAAACTTTAACCAATGCATGCTCCGAGGATTTAGCTCAATGTGTGAAATCGGTGAGCCACATGGTGACGCCCTGGCAGCGTCCATGCTCACTTCGGTCTCTAGTCTGGACCACATTGGTGAGGCCAGGATACTCGGTTAGCAAAAAAAAAAGTTTTTAAGTGGCGAAGGTGATTTAAAATATCCAGCGTACTCTTTTCTCTCCATTATTCTTTGCTAATCGATTCTTTATTTATATTTTGACAACATATATTTTTAGGTCTCATTCATTCTTTGTTATTTTTTCCTAGCAACTATCTATATTATTAAAATTGAAGTACATTTTGGTAATGTTTGGAAACATGGATAGTAGAATAAATAAAAATTGTTTGGAAACATGGATAGCATATTAAATATTTTCTTTTATTTACACATTTAACCATTGCATTTACAATAAATTAACTACTCTCTTTTATATTTTTTTTTATTTACAGATTCTACCACTACATTTAAAATAAATTTAAATTAATTAATTACAATGATTGTTGTTTCTTTGTGGTGAAATTAAAAACACAAACTAATATATATAGTATATATTATATAAAACAACTTTTAAGTACAATATTACCTTATTTAATTTAGTCAAATATAAAAATTTAGAGAGTTCAAATTTTCAAGAAAACAAAATATCATAAAATTAATAATAATTCATAGAAAACTAATGCAAACAATTATTATTTTTAGTATGTTGTTTCATTTTAAAATAAATTAACAAAAACAACAACAGATTAATATAAATAGTATAATTACATCAAACTGCATCAATTAATAAAAAATTTAATATAGTATTATGTACAAAATAAAAAAATATTATTAAAAAATTATATTATAAAATAATATATTCTACTATATATGTAAATTACAAAACATAAAAAAATATATATGGATATTTTTAATAAAACCAACGATTTATGAGTTTACGTTGAAGACAAATTAAATCAAACACCCGCACGGGGGTGCGGGTCAAGTTCTAGTTTTATATTATATAAACTAGTTAACATGTTTCAAAGGAACATCATTATTTTTAAATGGTCAACTACAACAGAAAAATCTCAAGTAGCAAAAGTAATGAATGCTTCAGATGGATAATAGAAAGTAGCAGAAGTAGAAGCAAATCAGAGAGAAGTTACTACAAAAAGACAACTCTCTTGCCCTTTAACGTACATGAAAGAATGATCAGTGCACTGTCCGAACATTGATGCTAGATCTGCTTTACCATCACACAAAAAAACGAATCACACTGCAGAGTATAAATATTCGATAGACATCTCATTGTCTTGTCATCGACATGGAACAAGCCTATTCAAAACAACATTAACAAGAAAGTATAACCAAACCAGACAATTGCAGAAACTCCAAAGGGAATAAATTTAATAATTAGAGAATTACAGAGAAATAACAATACTTTAATGGAGTCTGATTATAAGAAAAGGAGAAAGGGCCAGAGGGAAAATTATCTGCAGCAGAATAAGAGAGAAAAGAAAATCAGAAAAAACTTGAAACAATTATGAAAACCTATACAATCTCTTCAATTTATAACCTTCTGATAAGATACAAATCTCAAGGAAGATGATGACCTTCCACTGGAACGATGCGTGTGTGAAAAGATACAATTCTTAAAGAGAATTAGTTTCTGCAGGGACGCTTTTGAATAAATACGATGAAGGCGTCGATTGCTAAAGCTATGGCGTCATACCCTTCATCCTATATCCCTTAGATTATATTTTCAGAACTATCTCTACAGTTAGATTTTGATTTTTTTTCCTATAAAAAATTGATGACGTCAGCGGGTAACATAAAATTGGTTTGCTATGATATATATAGATATATTGTCATAATGTTTGCTACCTGGTAGCTGGTTTAGAAAAGATGGGCATGCTCCTGCAATTTACAATCTAATTAAGGAAACGTGTTTTGATTGAAAATGCCCTTTTAACATCATTTTACTTAGAATATTAGACCACCTCCGTAGGAAGTTTTAAAAGGGAGTTATTAAAAAAAACAAAAAAAATAAATGGAAAAAAAGAAAAAAGGAAGAGAACCGGTGCCTAACCAAATACCTTTGGTATCAGTAAAAACCCATACTTGTGACTTTATTATTGGCTAATTTTTTTGCCTTCTATCTCTCTTCCTCTTCCTCTTCGGCGTTGTTTTTGTTTTTGCTCTGAGAAATCGATGTTGGAGAAGAAATATCCAAATCGATCCGACGATGATCTCGTAAACCCGAACCCGATGGTCAGTCATCATCAGAACCTTCTTTCTCATCTCCGTTCACGTTCGACAAGGAAAACGAGAAGCCCATCCTCGTGAAAGGTCCAAACCCACGACAGAACAAAGATTCGGATTCGGTGACGATGCCGACGTCTTTCATGACGGGTTTGATCGTGGGGAAGAGATTCTACAAGAAGGTGATGACGAGAGAAGCGGACGATGGGAATGTATGGACTGTGATGCTCGATTACAGAACACTTAAAAGGCCTTCGAAGAGACCTCTCAAGCTTCCTTCTTTGATAGGTATGGGCAATTGCAGATTCTAAGAGACAAGGGTATCTTGGTTTCAAAGAGTTTATTGTTGCTATGCAGGTTGAGAGATTCATGTTTGCATTACGGTGATGGTGGTGATGAAGAAGATGCAAAGCTAGAAGAATTCTCTGGTGGTAGCTGATGAATCAGCTAAAATACCGTGGAGCTTTTTGGTGGATCTGAGCTTGTGATCACCAAGAGAGAGGAGAACAAAGTAATTCATGCGCTACTACAAACAGAAGCCACCACCATCTTCTCAGGAACACATTGTCAACTCTCTAGCCACGAGGTTTGTTTTTGAGACCCATCAGAGATGATACTCATTGGTCACTTTGCTCTGTTTTTTTTAATGTTTATGTCATTCTGTGCGTCAACAAGCGAACACATGGTTTGAAAATTATGTCTTTTTGCAAGTAAATGATGGGAACAAGTTCATGTAGATCTTTAGTTATGTTCTTTCAAAGGATATAATACTCATAGATTGGTTTTAGTTTTTCAGCTGTTTGCCTAATGATTTGGTTGAGCTGTTCGACAGTCAGGTGAAGCAAGCGCCTCGTTTGTGAACTCGGGCGGAACAAGAGCTATTGTAAGGGCTAGTGGTTTTTGTAATCATCATTCACTAGTTATTCTCCCTCAGTCTGACTCTTGAATCTTGCAGGTGGAGATCTTGGGAGCTTTCTTGGAGACACTTATTAAGGAAACTGGTTGTGAGGTGAGTTCTATGAAACTTCTTTACATGCAGTCTCTGATGGATGTTTGATAGCTCATAGTGCTTTTTGAAATGTTCTTGTCACAGAGTTAAAGCTTTGTTCCATGTTCAATGTTGTAATGCAGTTTAAGTGACCGTAAACCAGTGGAGAAAGAAGATGAGATCATTGTCATGGTTGTTCTTGATTACAAAATGCTGAAGTATGTTGAAAAAATTGCAAAAGACTTGCAGATGACCCGGTAACTAAACTCTGTAAGATCTTAGTTTCAACTTTTACACCAAGAACTTTTTGTTCTAACAATAAGACATTTTTCTATGTTCTCTTTCAAGCCAAAGCCTTTTTGTATTTGTATTTTTAATATGCGTTAAAAAAAAAAATTTAAAAACCTCAATGAGTTTCTCCCATTGGACAATGAAAAATTTAATTAGACTAACAAGGATTCTAAACTTTTCAAATCACAAAATTAACTACTAAATTATTTATTGGAACCCATAATGGTCTCTAACCAATGGACTTGCTCTTATTTGAAAAATCGCATTGCAAGATTTGTTTTCACGAGATATACACTCAGACGCATCCATAGACTTTTTGATGAGAAGAATAAATGATACTCCCTATCTACCTTTAAAACATGGAGTCTGTTGCATGATTCTGTGTGCCTACGAATTTGCATTCTTGTTAAGGTCAGCTACGGATTCCCCTAAATAATGGTTATAAAATAATTTTTTTTTATTTTTTTTTTATTTTATTTTTAATAAAATATATTTTATTCATTTCTTCTCCGAAGGGCATCGGGACAGAACAATACAGTCGGTACACCGGAGAAACTTCAATCCTAGATTACAGGTGATTTAAGCTAGGCTAAAAATTATAGGCTTAAGCAGAGAAGATATAAGGTTGTGGGGAAGAAGACTGAGGAAGCACGCTCCCTCCTCCGTTAGACACCACAGCCACCAAATCCAGTTTCCAGAGACTTCTCACGGCAGGGGTGTCGGAGGCCCACCAGATCCATCGCCAGTTACCATCAACGGAGCCACCCACGGAGTGTCCCGCGGCCACAAAGCGTCGACTTCAAAATGAGACCAACTCCAAAACCCTAACCGCCGTTAGCCGCAACAGCTTCACCGCCTTACATGACTGAGAGATTCCTCCACTCTTTGCGGCGGAGAAAGGAAGAAGACGCGCCGGCGAGATTCAAGACATAAGGGAACCGCCATCCCGGATGTGAGATCCACCGACACCAACGAACAACCCTTTCAATCGGAGCTTAATCCCAGCCCCAATGACTGACAAGCGGGTTCCGGCTGGGTCACCGTCGTCCTCTAACGGCGCACACCAATATCACACCGACGAGTCACCAGAGCGGGATTTCTAGGGGCCACCGCTTCAGAAAACCCTCCCGAGTCACAGCAAAGAGAGAGGGTCACCTCCTAGTAGCACTGGGTCTTGCCTATCCCGTCTCGTCGAGCAGTTTCCGGAGAGAGAGAGCTACTACGAACACCAACGTCGCCGCCGGAGCACCGTAGTGTCTCCACCCTTTACAATCGGTGTTTGGGTTTTTGAGAGAACGAGGAGAGAAGCGCGTGTGTTTCAATGCCTCTCAAAGGCTTTCGAAATTTCAACCGGTCTTTGTTGTTGCTTATATATAGTAAGAAATAACATAAAAATAGAATTAATGAGTTATTTCCAGACAAAAACTCTTGTAAAACATCAGATGTCTCTCCAACTATTATCTCATTGTATTTATTTCCAAATATAAAATTTTGATTTTATTTTCCTATAATATTAAAATTTCAGGTTTATCTAGTTCGAAATAAAAAATATTATAAAAGTGTTTTAAATTGGTTTACTGTTTTAAAACAAACCAGATATCATTTTAAACAACAATTAACCAAATTAAGACCCGACTAAAACCTAAAAAGTTAAATAAAACTAAAAACAACTAGATTTAGAACCAAACTCGATTAAATGTATTAAATCATTTCAACTATCTTGAATTTGAGGTTTGAGTCTCTTAATTTGGTCAGAGAAGATGTCTCCACCCAATTCTGTTTTTGTACCCGAAATCCAAGCTCTTCAAGCATAGTCTTTGCTGTTCCTTATATCAGTAATCACACGGTGGAGTTTTATCCGGAGATTCCATTCGATTATAGTCTATTGAGGACACACACACACTCCCTTAACTAAATGAGATATGTTTTATATCTAATCTTTTGACACTAACCACCTTCAAACTTTTATACTTAATCTTTCAACATCAGCCACCTTCAAACTCTACTTTCTACTATAAACAATTTCAATTGTTTTGATCCACTTTGTCACCACTACGGCACTACTTTTGCTCCCTTTTGTTTCAGCAGACATTTTTCTTAACAAAGTTTCAGGAAATATATGACATAGTTGTTTGAGTTTGGACCAAAAAGTACCCACTAGCGGCAAACAAATGGCAAAAGTACAGAGTAAATGCATCTTTTTGTTGAACACCTTTCTTAATAACTATTAACATCATTGTGTTTTTTATAAATTTTTAAAATTACCTTTTTGTCAACTCTATTTTTGTGTGTGGTGTGTTCTTGTTGGAGCTTCTTTCTCTCGCTTCCTTTGGTTTCTATCAGTGCTCATAATTCCAAATTGATGATGTGTAACTTTCTGTTACACAGAATAATCATTATGATATAAAAGTTGTCACTATACACTATCTTCTGAACAAGAGACGGCATTCTCTTGGTCTCTGGCCGGTATGAGAACGGTATCTCCAGTTTCGTCTTTCCGAAGCTAAGGACACGATTAACCCCGGTCTCTTAGCCGGGGTTCTTAATTCTTGATTTGATATTTTTTTTTATACTTTTCGGCTAAGAAATAATTCTTATATCTCTTATTTAAGAAACGGTTATTAGATTTTCTTAGTTAAAATCTAAGAAAAATTAAGAACGTCTTTTAACCGAAACTAAGAATCCCAGTTAAAAGACTGAGGTTAATCATGGTCTTAATAGTGTGGTTTTAGCAGCTTTGGAAGGTCAACTTGGTTGCCGTGTTGGTTTCCTTTCCAGACTGTTGTTTTTAGTAGGGTTTTTAAATCTTTTCTGCTACTTGTTTTTCATGAAATTTTTGGTAAAAAAATGATATAAAATTTAACATTTTACCAAAATAAAATAATTTCTAAATGTTTAATAAAATAGCGACTACTATTGTTGCATCAGTAGTTTTTGAAAACAAAAATGGAACGAGAACATACTCCATGCAACATTACCAAAAGTGGAGGGAAGAACAAATTCCATGGAACGTTACCGAATGCAGAGTGAAGAACATATTCCATGCAATGTGTTTCTTTCATCAACCGGTCCGGTTATTTTCAAACCGGTGGAGAATCAATCAAGTTTTAAACAAATTATTATCATACCCGAATATTTCGATTACCGGGAGATCTGGGCTATCCTCTCTCTTGTCGGGACATCGCATGAAGAAGTTGAGTTACGCGTTGACTTTAATACTTCACTCACACTGGCTAGTGACAAGAGATCAATGACTATCGACGATCAATCACACTTGAAGAAAGGTAAATAAATAGCATCCGTAAACTTCATGCTTCCATTATTTCTTCTTAATTATATGATATATCTTTGTTTGTGCTTCCTACAGAGGCAGAAAATAGTACGAATCCTAAGATCAATCGGTACTGGATTCAACGTTACGATCTGTTCTCGAGGTATGACGAAGGTATCCAAATAGATGAAGAAGGATGGTACTCTGTGACTCATGAAGAGATCGCCATCAAACACGCAGAGAGGTGCCGTGGAAAAGTGGTGATTGATTGCTTCGCAGGCGTTGGTGGTAACACTATTCAATTTGCTAAAGTGTAATCTCTATCTCGCTTTCTCTCTCAAAAACAAGAAGAGAAGTATGAATATGAATGTTTTCTAAACCATTTTTCTTTAAATAGTTCTTCTTCTGTAATCGCTATCGACATTGATCCAATGAAAGTTAAAATGGCTATGAACAATGCAAATGTTTATGGAGTTGCTAATCATGTGGATTTTGTCGTTGGTGATTTCTTCAGTTTAGCTCCATCTCTCAAAGTAATCGTCTCCATCATTTTTTTATATGCTATTAAAAATTTCTTTTGGTTACCCTTTAATTTTGTTGTTGTGCTAATATATATACTAGATAAAAATCATTTTATTTTGTCCAGGGAGATGTATCGTTTCTTGCGCCACCATGGGGAGGACCAAATTATTGCAAAGTCGAGAGTTTCAAGATGGATATGCTTCAGCCAAGAGACGGGTAAACATTTTTTACCTAATGATATGCTAATCTTGGTTCTTAATTCTTATGAAAAGTATATATATTTTTAGTGAAGACTTGTTTCTGTATAGGTACTCATTGTTTAAGATTGTTCAGTCCATTACTCCGAATATCATCATGTATCTACCGAAAAATGTTGATTTAGCACAGTTGGAAGAACTGGCTTCCCTCTCGTCACCTCCCCTAACTCTTGAGGTAACACCTTTATCTATTAAAACACTAGGGTTGGGCATAATCTCTGAATCCAAGATATGAATCCGAACCCAATCTGATATATATATAAAATATCTGAACGGGTGTTACAAGAGATAAGATACCGAACCTGATCGGATAATATATGATAACAAAGTTAATCCAAACATATTCAAAATTGTATAGGATGTTGCCCTAAAACACATTTTTTCCATAAACCTAAACATTTTGTGTTCTTTATGAAAGATAATTTGTTGCAAACCTTTTTATTAACAAACTCATATATATATTGTGATTTCAGATAGAAGAAAGTTGTATTGGAGGCAAAATGATAGCCATAACGGCTTATTTTAGTCGCAATGCGGCTTAGCTGAGAAATTTGAACTATATTGCATCAAAAAGGAACTATCTTTTCTGTAGCAGGGGATAGAGGAATGGACTCCTGAAGGAGTTAATACAATTTCTTGAAGAGAATTTTTAAAATAAATAGTTATGATTATAGTTCCAAGGATACAGAATTCTCATTTCATCTTTCCACTTTATGCAGGATTCTATCACATGGATATTTGATACAAATTGAATGCATCATTCGTAGAAAATAAAGAATTCACTCTCCTTTCTCCGTTAGTTTATTCGGTTAGATTCCGTTGATATCAACTGTAAAAAAGTCGAGCACTGATGAGTGATGACAAAATTTATGGTACAAACAAACAAACAACCCCATTCGAAAAGTTCAAAAGCCCTAGCCGCTCCCTTGCAGGCAACCTAATCTCAATCTTGTTTTCACCGGTATCCGGCCGCTGTGTCGGTGCCCGTGTGACCTCTTTCTCTTTACTTTTGTGTATTGCTTTGATTTTTCTCTCGAGACTCTTCTCCATCTCATGTCGACATGTTTGCTTGCTCTGTTGTCTCGACGACGTCTCTGTTCGGAATGGAGGCGTTCGAAGGGCAGGAAGTGGAGTAACGACAAGACATGCGTGAAGGCGTTGGCAGCTACAGATCTTTGTCTTTTTTGCTCACTGGATTTGGAGTGTGTAGATCCATTCGGCTTTCGTTCTCGTTGGTTGGTTTGGATCAATAACCAGTACTTGCTTCAAGGGCCTTGTTGATTTGTTTACTATCGAATCACCTCTCGGTCGTGGATTTGGCGAGTAAGAGAAGCTTTGTTCTTCGGTTCTCGTTGACGAATCGCGTATTAATCACCGGCTATGTTGGTCATAAGTGTCGGAGATCTAATAGTGGTGGCGCGGTATTAGGGTGGAGCCATCCCAGCATCATCGTTTGGGCTGTGTCCGTCTCGTTGATGGGTCAAAATCTTTTGCTTCTCTTTTGCAGGTATCAGTGTGGTAGAGAAGTCTCGTCTGTCATTTGCTTTGTTTGTGTGGCAGAGATAGGGGAGACATGACATCCGTTCTTCCAAGTCGTTAGTTTCAACGTTCCTCGCCGTTTGATTCATTTTATTGGAAGTTAAGAATCTACTCTATTAAAATAGAGTCATTAAAAATATCGACTACAAATAAGTCATACTAGGACCAATCTAATAACTAACATAATCCCTATTAAATGACATTTACATATCATAGTTTATATCCCTATTAAAAACGTTACTAACTTGATAATAAAGCAATCCAACCAATTGTTCTACCATACCAAATTTCAACTATCGAAATTTCTATCTTACCAGTTACAAACCTTACAAACAAGATTAACTACAAAACAGAGCATGGTCATTGCTTTACATACACTGATGATTTCATCAGACCTAACCTACAAATATTAAACATTTCTATATTGAATTCACCCAGCAATCCTAAAAAAATTATATGGTTCGTCGAACACGACAATATATCCTTTAGTTTCGATGTTCACAATATAAATTTCTTCTGTAATCGAATCATCAAAATCGTGAGATACATTCATGTATTACTGCTTTTGTGTTTATCATCTACAGTTTCTATCATTTGAAGTGTCTCCAGTTGTCCCTCTGTCTGAAAATTTTCAAGCTTTTGTTTGTCTGTAGCAGGCCATAAAGAAGACGGTCTCTGTGATTCTTTACCATTGGTTTAGATGTTTTGTTTTTCAATACAACCGGTGCCGATTCATTTAAAAAAAAATAGAATCGGTTAGTCGATTTGATATCCGTATATAGTTGAAAAATATATTGTATTGTACATATTCTTTTATAATAATTATATAGATTTTAGTTTCTTATATCATAAAAGCTAATTATTGTATCGATATCAAAACAACCAGTTATACTAATCTTATCAATTGACATTCAAAACAACTTTCTAAAGCAAATCTCTAAAATATAGTTCATTGATATACTAATTAAATCCTAACTAAAGAAAATAACTGAAAATCCCTATAAATACGAAATGGTAGTTAATTGATATACTAATCAAATCCTAACTAAAGAAAATAACATTGACAGTCCATTTTTGTCATTGACACCTTTTGACACAATCACCAATGGAGGCCTTGATACTATTTTCTTGATAAAGTAGTTATTTTTTTCAGTTTACACATTACATTATTTTTGCCGGGAATAGTTAGTTAGGTAATGAACTTTATTATAATATTGTAACTAAGCCAGCTTTTATGTGTTTTGGGTAATTAACTTTAGATATATAACTTTATTTTCTAACTTATTTTGTCTCCATATTTCTATACATGATTTATATTTTTTGTTGTAATAATAAAAACACAAATCGGAAAATTCATATATTCAAAAAAATTAGTATTATAAAGAATTTAATTAAGTCACACATAAACATTTTAAGAATACAAAATTTTAAACAAAATTTTTGATAAAATTATTATGAATTCATAAAAATAAATGTCCAAACTAAACTTTTTAATATGGTGCTACAATTTTAAATTACAAAAAAATATGTTAAAATTGGCCCTAGCATATAAACCGAGAACCGAACATAAATTCAAATTAAAACGAATTTCATAAATAACCGAATGGTGTCTATATCTTTAGACCGAAAAACCAAAAACTTAACAAATAATAAGCAATACTGAACATTCAAACCAATGTTAACATATGAATATTTCTTTCACCAAATATAAAACTATAAAATACAATTATATACTAAACACTAAAAATTTATAAAATGTATATTTTCATTTTATTTTATATTCAAAATGATGTTTTAAAAATAATAAATATATCCGCGCAGGCGCGCGGGTTCAACTCTAGTAGTTTATTAATAGTCTGTTCTCTTTGCCAATATCAATTTTTCTTCAAAATTATACAAAACATCTTTGTCAAATACAATACTCTGTTCTAATAAAATCCTCCGCTTAATAGGCTAATAATATAACAAACTCATATCGAAATTGCATCACATTATGTTCCTAATATTAAAGTACTTATCTCAATGAATTAATAATCCACGTACATACGTCGTTTGGAAAGACAGTATTCTCCATCAAGTGATGCCATATCACCAGCCTTTTTAACATATTTACCTTCAATGTATATATATATGTACAAATATATTAGTATAATTTTATGATACACAATTTAGATTGATTCGGAAGTATAATTTAAATCTCATCACCCTAATACATTATTGTTTGTATATTACTTATGTTCTATATTAAAACTTTAATGTAGATGATGGAAACCTAGTTCATTAGAAAAATGATTTCGATGGCAAGCGCGAACTATTCAACTAGACATAAAAAAATTTTGAACAAGTTCTCTATGGGGTTTTCTTAAAAAAAAAAAAAAAGGTTCTGCGTTGTATCTTTTGTTCAGGTGTTTTACATGTGCTATGTAAGGATGATCAATAAAAAAATTGATATAGATGCTCGACATAGACGATTTTCCTATACATTTACAAAATGAAACAATTATCCACACATTCGTCCGGGTCAAAATCTAGTTGTTTCTTGTTTTCAAGAACGAGACATGGAAGGAATATTACGGTTTGGTTGGTCATACAAGCTGGAGTATCTTTTGCGCGGGCGTGTTTTTGATGTGGCATCCCAGGAGCTTCTTCGGACATCGGGTCCGTGGTGTTCGGTTTAACAATTTCTTATCTTTGCAAAAAGATGTCAATTGTCATGTCTCCAATTCTGGATAGGATCGTCCAGACAGACCTTAGTGCGATGAGACGCACCAGTCAGGTCACATGACCTAAAGACAAGCGTATCATGGACAATCAGCATGGTTAAGGACATCATATAGCTGAGACTTAACCAAGACAAGGCGAAAACAAGCTCAAAGGAGCTGGTCGAGTGTTACGGTAGCTGGACGATGCAATGGTGAAGCTCAGTCAGCT
>NC_027754.1:15947659-15953404 GCF_000695525.1 Brassica oleracea var. oleracea
CAAGTGTAAGTCAGCATGGATCATGGGAAAACTTAGTCTAGGTCTGGGATTAGACCAAGGGACTTAGAAGAATTGAATAAGATGAAGAAGGCAAGCTGGACGAAGTGTCTAGCAGCTAGGCGATGCAAGCAAGAAGTTCAACTAGCTAGACGAAGCTTGGTTGGAGCTCAAGTAGAGTGTGTCAGATCCCTGAACTGGATGGAGTAGTTCACTCATCTGGGTCACCTGGTGATCAGCTCAACTCAGCTGGACTGAATGTTTAGGTCTCGGACCAGTGGGTCAGGTCTGGGCGGTTACCGAGCCGTTTTGTTGGCCAAGGATGGCTATGGACAGGTGGGCTCTTCTGGTCAGGCCATGGGCATGGGTAATCCGTGTGGGCTTCAGTTTGACATGTCTAGGAGTGGATAAGCAGGTCCAGGACGTCTGGTAACTGCCTTAGGCGAATGGGTGTGTTCTGGTCCATTGATTAAATCAATGGCCAGAATTGATATCGAAGGGATGCAATGGTTAAGAAGTAACCACCCCTTCTTCTATAAAAGGATGGCAAGTCTGTGGGTTTGCAAGCACCCAGAGCTTCCTCCTACACCCTGAAACACAAAGAAACACAGAGAGTTGGTCGGATTCAACATCCAAGACCAAGCGTGGTGCGAAGGCCACAAAGAGGCAGTTTTGGGAGAGATCAAAGGGGAAGTTATGAATGTTGGGGTCAAAATCGGTTACGACGAAATCAACGTCGGAAAAACTTACGATAAAATCTTCTCTTCCATAAAATCAAGAAAGAAGTCAAGAAAGAACGGAAAAAACTATCAAAGGTCTAATGATCAGTTCGTCGAATCGAACAAGCTAGATCGTCTGTGGAATTCAGCTCGGCCGTTCGCCGAGCTGGATCGGTCCAGTTCGGCGAACGGCCGAGCTGGATCGAACGCGGATTCAGCTCGGCCGGCCGAGCTGGACCAGTCCAGTTCGGCGAACGGCCGAGCTGGATCGACCGGAGTCCGTGTTCACTTCGTTCTCGTAACTCCTCTCCCGAGATTGCATCGAACTCATTCTTGTTTCGTCTCGATTGGAGGTATCATTGGAACTTTAAGATTTAAAAACCGCATGAACTCATATTTTTTCGAAGAACATTCGGATTGGTCGTATAAAACGGCAACGGTTAGCTGAACACCCAAGGTTGCCTACGCTATACGAGGAATTTGAATGTTCTTCGGAATCGATGTCGTTTCGGAAGCATTCTTATTATAAAATCATAAAAACACCAAAGTCGGAAAATGGCCCATTAAGGGCCAAAACACGGCAAAGAGCCCACTTATGATTTTATGGAACCAAGCCCAGTCGTTACGACGGTTTATCACTTATCGCCCAAAAGAAGAGAAATGTCAAGTTTCCGAAGATAAATACAGAGATCGAAGAAAAATGGAATATTTCCGCGAAGCGATAAACTCGACCGAGGGCAGAAAGGGAAAAGGTAAACCGCCTTAGAGGGAGTATATAAGGGGATCGAAGCTGAAGGGAAGAGGGACACAAGAATTTTTACTCAGAGCAATACTTAGAGCAATTTAGGCAACTTTCCATTTTTGTTATTCGAGCTGGGACTCAATTAGGTTTTCTGCAATCTTAGGTGTTAGAACTGGGGGATTTCGCGGACACCTCTAGCAGCCGAGGCCTTTATCTTGTTGTAACGCTCATACGCAGATTCAGAATAAGACCAATTTCCTTCTCTTTTCGATTCTCATATTTTTCTCGTATGTCTTTTCGTGTTCTTGATTGCTTGACGTGTGGTTTAACAGATATCCGGGACCTCTGGGAAATTAGGGCTTTCCTAACTTTCATAATTCAACGGAAATCGACGGTGCAAATTTCGGTTCCCACAGTTTAGCGTTAGAAGGAAGGGGGGTAAGGATCAATCTAACTCTCAGCCAAAAACGCTCGATCAGACATGTTAGCTGACGATCTCAACAACCAACAAACTCGCGACGATGAAGCCATCGACGACAACGTTGGAAGCACTCCAGCAGCGAACATTATCGCGGTTAGCCTCAACACCGCAACGTTCGAGGAGGTTCAGAAAATGTTCTCGACTTTCAAAAAGAAGTTGGAAGAACGAGACGAGGTCATGAGTTCTCTCGCTAAACAAGTCAAAAACCTAACGGCAAGAACCAGGGCCGTCATTCCGTGCGGGACAACTTGAATCCACGGAAGAAGAATCAATTTCACGACTCCTTTGGACCGGTCCGACAACACGCATGGGAAAACATCAGGGCAAAATCTCGACGAAATAACCCCTGCGCCAACGCGGAAAAACCCGGGAGATCTTCCCCCTATCGTAGAAGACGAGGAAGAAGGAGATATTGAGCGCGTCGATGTGGATTCTAGCAGTCAGTCCGAACCTACCAACAAAGACGCAGACGTGCATCCGCGTCGTAAAAAGAGTCGTGCGGCTAAAGATGATTCCCAGTTCGAAAGAATTTCTGGGACGAACAGGAAGAACTGGCCGGGGAGCAGATTCGGAACACTCGTGGCAAACATTGATAAAATCAGAAACCTGCTAGCGAGAAATCCCAGATCCGTGATCTTCGCGATCATCTCTTAAAATGGCTGCAGAAGTTAGAGCGGTGAAATCTCAGATTCACCACGCTACTAGCACCGCACACGATATCGATCAGCTGCTCGAGGAATCTCGAAAAACGCCTTTTACAACCCGCATCACTGGAACTAGGGTTTCGGACCCTTGAAAGATCAAGGTAACGCCTTACGATGGAACAACCGATCCCAGGGCACACCTGCAAGCTTTCCAGATCGCAATGAAGAGAGCCAAATTCAGAGACAGCGAAAAGGATGCTGGCGAATGCCGCCTCTTTGTCGAAAACCTCCAAGGAGCAGCGCTCGAATGGTTCTCCCGCCTAAATCGGAATTCCATTGGGAGCTTTCGCAAACTCGCCTCGGAGTTTCTCAAGCAGGTCTCTATGTTCATAGACTGAGAAACCTCCATTGTCGATCTTTGGAGCATGTCCCAAGGAGAGGACGAGCCTCTCCGTGACTTTATAAGACGATTTAAGATTGTCATGGCTAGAGTGCGGAATAAGCGACAAAGTGGCCGTAGACGCACTTCGTAAAACGCTCTGGTACAAGTCAAAGTTTAGGATGTGGATAGCCTTGGATAAGCCGCGTACGATTCAAGACGCGCTCCATAAGGCCATGGACTACATAACTATCGAAGAAGAGACAAAAATCTTATCGCAAAAACAGAAGCTCATGAAAACTTCATTGAAGGATCCTGGGTCGGATCAGAAATCTAAACGAAGAAACCCTCATAACGATAAAAACATCCATCACGGGGAAGAGGAGACCCAAGGAGCGTATAACTATGCCATCAATTCCGGACCAGAGCAAGGCCAGACAACGGGAAATACATGGACTCGTAATCCGAATTACGACGAGAATGCCTTCTGCGACTTTCATTTGGCCCGCGGCCATTCAACCATAAACTGCAAGGTTCTCAGTGCCAGGTTGGCCGCAAAGCTGCTCGCAGGAGAACTCGCCGAAGAATCTAGCGTAAAAGATCTCGTCCGCGACTCAGACTGTCCTCCGAGAAACGATAAAGCCCCTCAAACCGAGAACTCTCTCCGAGAGAACCAGTCAGGAGAAAGGCGCGGAAGAAGGCAGGACGAGAAAGGAAATGACAATAGTCGCCGCAGAGTCAATATGATCATCGGAGGATCGCAGTACTGCAGCGATACCATCCCCGCCATCAAGCTTATGAGCGCAAGGCTGAGACAAGCGCAAATTCGCTAACCTGGTCCGCGCCTAGCGACTTCCCTAAAGGAGTGATCACTTTCGATGAAGAAGAGGCCGGCGGGATCGATCAGCCCCACTGCGACCCGCTCATGATCGATCTCATGATAAGGGATCTCGAGGTCGCGAGAGTTCTCATCGACACGGGCAGCACGGTCAACGTTATCTTCCGTGACATTCTTAAAAGAATGAACGTCAAGCTAGGAGAAGTCGTGGATTTGGCGAGTAAGAGAAGCTTTGTTCTTCGGTTCTCGTTGACGAATCGCGTATTAATCACCGGCTCTGTTGGTCATAAGTGTCGGAGATCTAATAGTTGTGGCGCGTTATTAGGGTGGAGCCATCCCAGCATCATCGTTTTGGCTGTGTCCTTCTCGTTGATGGGTCAAAATCTTTTGCTTCTCTTTTGCAGGTATCAGTGTGGCAGAGAAGTCCCATCTGTCATTTGCTTTGTTTGCGTGGCTCTTGGAATCAGAGATAGGGGAGACGTGACTTCTTATCTTCCAAGTCGTTAGTTTCAACGTTCCTAGCCGTATGATTCATTTTATTGGAAGTTAAGAATCTACTCTATTAAACTAGAGTCCTATTTAAAATTTGTCTTTGGTACACAATATTTGATCCACTTAATACACTATTTATTCCAATGGATTAATTCTCTGTACAAATAAAATCCTCCGCTTAATAGGCTAATATAACAAACTCATATCGAAATTGCATCACATTATGTGCCTAATATTAGAGTACTTATCTCAATAAATTAATAATCCACGTACATACGTCGTTGAGAAAGACAGTACTCTCCATCAGGTGATGCCATATCACCAACTTTTTTAATATATTTACCTTCAATGAATATATATGTACAAATATATTAGTATAATTTTATGATACACAATTTAGATTGATTCGAAAGTATAATTTAAATCTCATCACCCTAATACATTATTGTTTGTATATTACTTATGTTCTATATTAAAACTTTAATGTAGATGATAGAAACCTAGTTAATTAGAAAAATGCTTTCGATGGCAAGCGCGAACTATTCAACTAGACATTAAAAAAATTCGAACAAGTTCTCTATGGGGCTTTCTTATAAAAAAAATGGTTCTACGTTGAATCTTTTGTTCAGGTGTTTTACATGTGCTATGTAAGGATGATCAATAAAAAAAATTAATATAGATGCTCAACATAGACGATTTTCCTATACATTTACATTCGTGCGGGTCAAAATCTAGTCTTTTCTTGTTTTCAAGAACGAGACATGGAAGGAATATAAAGCCTTGGTTACAAGCTGGAGTATCTTTCGCGCGGGCGTGTTTTTGTTGTGCCATCCCATGAGCTTCTTCGGACATCGGGTCCGTGGTGTTCGGTTTAACAATTTCTTATCTTTGCAGAACGATGTCAATGGTATCAAGCTTGTCTCCTTTGCCAGCTGGGCTTGGGTTTTGATTTCTTCAAGTATAGTTTTAATCAAGATGATTTGCAAACGAAAGTGAAGACTAATCCTTTCCGGATCAGGACATTTTTTTGGCAACGAGTTCTTCTCGTCTACACAGATCCGGAAGCGCCTTGTTGGAGCTCCTGAAACCTCCAGAGCATGATCCTACCAAACATGATACGATGAATTACTTTCAGCTAGGTCATCAATCCTTTCAATTCAAGCACTCTTAACCTTAGAGTTTTAAACACATACTAGACCCTGCGCGGATATGAATTTTCAGTTTTTAATTATTTATTTTATTAAATGATGTATTTGTAATATTCGTTCATATTATATTCATTAAGTAAATATTTTTTTTTTTGCATCTTAAACCATCTATTTTTTTACGAATGTCTGATATCATATAAAAAATATAAAAAAATGAGTAAAGAGTTAATTAGATAATTTTAATATCATTATTTTTTCTTTCATGTGCGATATCATATAAATAATGATCCGCCCAGTTAACAAAA
>NC_027754.1:15953895-15956664 GCF_000695525.1 Brassica oleracea var. oleracea
TGCATGTTTTAGGTAACATTTTAATGATGCATGTTTTTAAAAATCTCCACTATTAAAATTATGCACGTAAGGATAACTCATGAGTTTTTTTGGTTGATTAAATGACATTATGTCCAAATTTATTTAAGGATATTTCATTAAGGTAACTGAAAAAGACAAACAATAAAATAGGAAGATTAAATTCATTTAAGCATATTTTATTAATGTAACTGAAAAGAAAAATAATAAATTAGGCAGTTTTTTTCGTTTTAGGATACTTTATAAATGCAACTGAAAAAGACAAGCAAAAAAAAATGGAATTTAATTAATGAAGTAAAAACATTTTCAAATGAGTACTTCTCTTTTAATAATATAGATGTGACTGAAAAGTTAAATACAATTTGGTAATATAGATAATCAGATCAATTTATTTATAAATTTTTACATATACCATAAACGATGATGTTTACGAAAATATTTTATGCCCGCCAATTTTCTAAATAATTCCATATTTTAAATCGATAAAGTAATAAACAAATTATATCGTTAAACTAATACATTAATTATCTTACAGATTTTATCGCGAGTGTATATGAGAGGCTTATGCGCAACACTTTTTACTTCTGAGAACACTAATAAGCTAGCTTTGAAAAAATCCATTTGAGTATCACTATTAAATAAATAAATTTAATTTTGAAGCTAAACAACAACATCCCCTGTAGCTCAAAGGATAATTTCATAAAGAAGATTATGACTGGGTCACCTAATGTTCGCCTTGTTCGCCTCTCTCTTGAAATCCGGGTTTGAAGCCCCGGCAGGGGAAATTTTTTTAATTTTGAAAAACTTAAATATATGTACTTTTTTTATAACGCTGATTTATTATAACATTACATTTATGAGAAATATTACATAGACGATTCAACAACCGACAATACTATCTGCATTATGAAGATCTACGCCTAACTGCATCATCTTAAGCCGTCCTATGAAGATCCACTCCTGATCAAATTTACTTGCACCATGTTGAAGATCTCTTGTAAGCCTTTCGTCTGTAGTCTTCATTAATAAATCGCTCTCTCCGGGACTTGAAATCTGGATTTCCTTTAATCTGCAAGAAATTGTATAGTGATGTAGATAGATATTTAGAAATGATGTAGATAGATATTTAGAATAAACATCTTAATTATTTAGTGTTTTATTTATTATTTGGATAATTATCTTTAATGTTTTAGGGTTTTATGATTTCTTATATATAGCCGTCTAGGCTTAAGTTTGTATTCAGATTATGATTTGATTAATAAAAGGAGTTTTCCTAAAGAGGTTTATATAAACCACTGAGAAGAGTATTCTCAAACCCTAGTTTCCGGGTATTCTTAGAATCAACGGATCTGGATCTAGTTCTATCCTTAGAAGCTTCCGCTACATCAGTTGGTATCAGAGCTGCGTTCCTTTGATTTCTCAATCGAAGACGATTCTTGATGTCATTGTGAGTATAAGCATCTATTCTATCCTGGAAGAAAGTCCTTTTGTGGAAAGAGAAGAGAACCATGAGATCTATCAAGAGATCTATGGTGATCCAATCTATGATATATGTGAAGACGATGTCCTTCATATTGACTTTGTTTTCAAAGGGGGTTCCATTGAAATTTCGGGTGCAAAACATGCTATTGAAGATTCGAGGAAGAGTTTTTATTGGAAAACGTTTTGGATTTGAAGACTACGATCAAGATTCAAGGACGAATCTTCTCCAACCCGGAGATAATGATGTAGATAGATACTTAGAATAAATATCTTAACTATTTAGTGTTTTATTCATTACTTGGATAATTATCTTTAATGTTTTAGGGTTTTATGATTTCTTATATATAGCTGTCTAGGCTTAAGTTTTTATTCAGATTATGATTTGATTAATAAAATTAGTTTTACTAAAGAGGTTTCTATAAACCACTGAGAAGAGTATTATCAAACCCTAAAGAGCTTTTGATTAAGCACCGTGAAGAGTATTCACAAACCCTAGTTTTCGGGTATTCTTAGAATCAACGGATCTGGATCTAGTTATATCCCTAGAAGCTTCCGCTATATCACATAGTATGAGATTCGAACCCCAGACCTGAGTGTAGAAGCCTTTAAACCTTAACCAGTAGGCTACGGTGCTTCCACGAATATATGTACTTGTTTTTTTCCAAAGCCGACAAAATTGTGATATAAGCAGTAGACTTTACCGTTACATATTTGTTCTGAAAAGATATTGGTTGATGCAGGCTGAGGATTTAGCTCAATGTGTGAAATCTGTTGTTGGTTTAAGTGGCGAAGGTGATTTCACATATCCAACGGACTCTGTTCTCTTCATTATTCTTTGCTACTCGATTCCTTATATATATTTTTAAGGTCTCATTCATTCTGTTATTTTTTCCTGGCAACTATTTTATATTATGTATATTGGAGTACCGGTCCCGAGATATTCATGGTCCCATACGAAATACGAAACTGAGGCCCCTAGATAATATATAAAAAAAATATCGATAAAAACTTAAGTTTATAATAAAAAAATACAATATCTTCAAAACTAAGAAAAATTATCAGTTCTTAAATATAGATTTTCTTGTATTTTTTCTTGTAAAATCATCTATCAAATTTTCGTAATCAATATTTTTGATTATATTTTTTTCAATCGTTAAACTATTTAACTTTTCTTATGAAATAGTTGACCGTAAGTAAGACTTTATCAACTTCAGCTTCGAGAAATTTCTTTCGTCTGTGAAGAAAAAAAGTTTAACCTAGAAAATAATT
>NC_027754.1:15956715-15959861 GCF_000695525.1 Brassica oleracea var. oleracea
TTTTTTTTTTTGCCTTTTAATCCATTCATATTTAATAACACAGAATATATAAATTTTAATTGTTTTTGTATTATATTGATGTCCCACAACTTTCTTTTCCTATCGTTTATATACACAAAACAAATTATCAAATTGATATAATTATAAGTAATGACATTGAAGAAAATAGGTCCTAAAATTTTGAGAAAAATAATAGGCCCCATACGTTTGTATCGTACGTTTTGGTCAAGCCAGGGCCTGGTATATTGTCATAATGTTTGCTACCTGCTAGCTGGTTTAGAAAAAATGGGCATGAATGTCCATGGCATGCTCCTGCAATTTAGAATCTAATTAAGGAAACATGTTTTGATTGAAAATGCCCTTTTAACGTCATTTTCTACTAGACAATTATTTGAAAAATCGCATTGCAAGATTTGTTTTCACGAGATATACACTCAGACGCATCCATAGACTTTTTGATGAGAAGAATAAATGATACTCCCTAGCTACCTTTAAAACACGGAGTCTGTTGCATGCTTCTTGTGAAAAAGTTCTGTGTGCCTACGAATTTGCATTCTTGTTAAGGTCAGTTACGGATTCCCCTAAATAATGGTTATAAAATAATTTTAACTAGATCAATAGCACAACCAGAGACTTTCAATGCAAGGATAAAAAACATAACCTTTTTTTTGTTGCCGCACATCTGTTCGTTTCTTCGCTAGAGATTGTAAACGCCTCTTTGAGCTGCTTGGCTGTTTTTCCAGCTCAACTTCTTGGAACTGGGCCTTTCTTGCAAGACTGGTAAGAAAAGCCAGCACCTGCAATAATATTTTAGTAAAATACATAATCAAGCTTATTCCTCTGCATGATCTCTGTAGTGGATGATTTTTTTTTGGAAGGGATTCCAAAACAGACAGAATCAGAATCCTTTGCTCTGTAGTTCAAGTTGATCAAAGCAGAGACTGATCTTAACAGCGATTAATATAAGCCGGCTGAATCTCGTCGAACACCTTGTGAAGTAGAAAAGGCTCTACATCAATGACAATTTTGAGAAAATACTGCACATCCATAAGATCAAAGCGAGTCCTTCATTTAAACATATATTGCAAAAAAAAAAAAAAAACAAACTTTGACATCTAGAGAGAGAACAGAACCGGGTGGTAAGGATTTGAGGAAGCTGGTGGGAGGAGCGGATAGATTGAGGGCTGTACGGTACACACACACTCTCTCTAGTTCGGGGTAAACCTTTCATAACCTTAGCCTTTGGGGAAGTTGTACGTGAAAAAGCCGAGAGGGTTGTGTGGCACAGAGCTCCATAAAGACGTCGGTAATAGCAGTTATTCATTTTTTTTTCTTTTCAGAAACCGTGTACTGAATCTCGTCGAACACCTTGTGAAGTAGAAAAGGCTCTCCATCAATGACAATTGTGAGAAAATACTGCACATCCATACACTACAAAAAAATGTCAATTCTTAGCGTAAGAAAACAACTATCAGATGTTATTGTTAGCGTTATTGAACCCGCTATGTCTGCCCCAGCTATCTTAGGTCTCTCCTATATTATATCATTTTTTACAATGCTATTATATCGGAGACATATAATAGCATTGTTTTTAGTTTGCTATGGTTAGTCAAACTTTATGATAGCTTTTGTTTTGAACGTTATCATATGTTTTGTTATAGTGATGTATCAATGCTATATTTATTATCGATTATGTGCTATTAGAGCTTGTTCATAGAAATATGTTTTGTTGCTAATTATATTTAAATAAAATAATATTCAATTTATATTTCATTAATAAAACAAAATGTACTTACATCAATACCACAAACACGTCTGCATTTTCATCAAATCTTACACAAACATCATTATAAAATCAGAACTAACACTACAAAAAAACAGCGGCATACTGAGGGAAAAAATCGTCGGTATGTCGTCGGAATAACGCTATTCCGACGACATACCGACGAAAAAAGTCCTCGGAAATAACTCTTCTCGGAAATAACTCCTCGGAAATTCATCTTTCCTCGGAAATTCCTCGGAAATTTCCGACGGAATTCCGAGGAAACCGAATTTCCGAGGAAATTCCGAGGACCACAAGTTCGTCGGAAATTCCTTGGAATATTTCGAGGAAGATGTCGTCGGAATATCCCGAGGGATAAACTTCCTCGGCTATAAATACAAAAAATAATAAAATAGTGTTTATAAATCAAAAAATGTTTTATAAATACAAAATTAGTTTTAATAAATATAAATATTTTTATAGATATGAAATCATCTTTTTATAAATACAAAAAATAATAAAATAGTGTTTATAAATCAAAAAATGTTTTATAAATACAAAATTAGTTTTAATAAATATAAATATTTTTATAGATATGAAATCATCTTTTTATAAATACAAAAAATAATAAAATAGTGTTTATAAATCAAAAAATGTTTTATAAATACAAAATTGGTTTTAAAAAATATAAATATTTTTATAGATATGAAATAATCTTTTTATAAATAAAAAATAGTTTTTATAAATACAAAAAATAATAAAATAGTGTTTATAAATCAAAAAAATGTTTTATAAATACAAAATTAGTTTTAATAAATATAAATATTTTTATAAATATGAAATCATCTTTTATAAATCCAAAAATCGAATTTATATACAAAGAACGGTTTGTATATTTAAAAATTGTTTTTATAAATACAAAAAATAATAAAAGAGTGTTTATAAATCAAAAAATGTTTTATAAATACAAAATTAGTTTTAATAAATATAAATATTTTTATAAATATGAAATCATCTTTTATAAATCCAAAAATCGAATTTATATACAAAAAACGTTTTGTAAAATCGAATTTATATAGAAAAAAAGTTTTGTAAATACAAAAATAATGAACAATTTATAAAAAAAGTTCTAAATCAATTCAACACAACCAAATCACAATTCTAAACCTATTACACAACAAATCACAATCCTACCCAATCACCCTAACAAAAATCTATCAAAAACCTTCTAAAATCATCAAATCTACTTAAAAACCTAACAAATAGGACCTAAGAGAGTGAAATAGGGTCCTTACATGATTTGTAAGGGAATGGAAAGGATTCGCCGGAGAGATCGTCGCGAGAGAAGGGGGAGATCGCCGGAAGAAGAGAGAGATCGCCGGAG
>NC_027754.1:15960171-15960660 GCF_000695525.1 Brassica oleracea var. oleracea
ATTGAGGATTCTTTGTATAGATGAGCATAAACCATGAAATAACAAATTTCAAAACGAATTGAAAGTATTCCCTTTACCGTTCATTAAAGTGTATAAGTGTTTCTCTTATGTTGTGGGGATTTCGTTCATACAATCGGAAAAGTGTTTATTATAGGGTAAGGAACAAATTTTTGACTTCATAATCAGTCTAAGACACTTAATAAGGGTTATATAAGTGTTATTCAAACCGCAAAACGTTGTTTTCGGTTTAAAAACCCTATTTCCTCGGAATTCCTTCGGAATATTCCGAGGGAATTCCGAGGAAACCCTTATCTTCCTCGGAATTCCGTCAGAATATTCCAAGGAAATACCGAGGAACTAGTGTTTGGGGTTTCAAAACTCGAACGTTTTTTTATAAACACATCGATCGACCGATATATGTTCAAAAACGCATCGATCAATCGAGTATATCAAGTGTTCCTCGGAATTTCTTCGGAATATTCCGAGGCA
>NC_027754.1:15960750-15967527 GCF_000695525.1 Brassica oleracea var. oleracea
GTAACAATGTGATTGGTCGATTAGATTATCCCATCGATCGATGTGGATATCCAATAGATCGAATGAACAAAATCTCGAACGTTTTTTTATAAACACATCGATCGATCGATATATGTTCAAAAACGCATCGATCGATCGAGTATATCAAGTGTTCCTCGGAATTTCCTCGGAATATTCTGAGGCTTTTCCGAGGAAACAGGGTTTGGGGTAACAATGTGATCGATCGATCCCAAAATGGATCGATCGATCACTAAGATGGACCAAAGTGTAACAATGTGATTGGTCGATTAGATTATCCCATCGATCGATGTGGATATCCAATAGATCGAATGAACAAAATCTCGAACGTTTTTTTATAAACGGATCGATCGATGGATATATGTCCAAAAACGCATCGATCGATCGAGTATAAGAATATTATATCCTCGGAATTCATCGGTTTTTTCTGAGGAACACATTTTCCTCGGTATTTCATAAGAATATTTCGACGGATTGATATTTCCTCGGAATTCCGTCGGTATATTCCGAGGAAGCCAAATTTTGGGTTTCCTCGGAATATCCTCGGAAATTCCTCGGGAAATTCCGAGGATTTCATTTTCCTTCGGAATGTCCGTCAGAATACCGCTATTTTCTTGTAGTGTAAATATAAAGGGACTAGAAAACATGGGAACTAAATCAAAACCTTGCTCCTATTTTCTTCTTGGCCTTAGCATGTATCTCACACAGAGCGTAGGGGGATGCACCTTAATAATCTCCGGAGTTGGTGTTCCAAGAACCTGAAAAATCAATCAAATGGGTTCAGCTGTTTGAGCGTTTGAATTAAGAATGGATCATACGTTCACTTCATAGCCTTTAAGTTTAAGACATGTATACAATGTTCTTACTTCTTCTTTAGAACATACAAGTTAAGGAATAAAAGAACATTTCAGAAATGTACCTTAAGGTTTTATGCAGTTAGAGCTTTCTCTTCTACGGTTGTATAAGCGTTATACGTATTAAACCGCCTACCATTGCTGAGATCATGCCGCAATATATAAACTTCATTGGTGTATGCATCTGCCTGCAAATTCAGACACAAAAATAGTGTTAGCTGAAATTTAAAGATTCAGAAACCAAACTTGTTGCTAAACGAAAACGAGAGAAGACTCGGTCATCTTGCTGAGGGACTGTCAGAACTGTTACAGCATAAGATGAGACGGCAAGTGTGCTTCTCGTGAGAGCTTCTCAGCTTCATTTAGTACCAACACTGACAGAACCAGAAAGAAACAAACACACAACATTACCTTGAGGACTGAAGAACAACAATATCAGTACACGAATATGAGTTAATGAAAAGAGTGAAGTATTAACATTACCTTAAGAAAACTCTTACTAGAAAATCACTTCAGTATCTTCTCCAGGTGCTCGTCCTGTACTCGAACCACCATAAGAAATGAGATAAAAAACATAGGCCACACCACTCATTGACAAATCAGGTCTATGAAAAAATTGCGGGTTATATACCATAGCAGATGTACTCAGCGGTAATCCGGTCAGTAAAAGGTTTGGTGTCTTTTGAGAAGACTCTCAACTCTATTGATTGTGATGTTATCAGATTGGAGAGCTATCACTTTGAAGTTTCTGACTTTGCTGCTGCTCTGAAAGTAGTCCTTAACATGTTCAGTTAGCATAAACTCTTGATTTAATCATTGAAAGACAGAGACGTACCTGCAAACAGAAATGTACAAGGCACAGTCAGTAATAAAATCATGCTACACAAACCAAGGAGCAAAAGACAGGAGAAAACCATAGAATAAAAGGTACTTCTTCGCCGACTTCTTCACACGCCATTCCACCAGAAGCAGACATTCTTACTTCCTAACATATCAGAGAACACAGTCAACACTAAGCTCAGAATCTAGCCCCTGAACACGAGGACTTAGTGAAACAATTTTTCCCGAAAAATATTCCTAAATCATAGAGTACGAGTCCAATAACATACTGGTTTGTGTGGACAAGAGCAGGAAGTAAGCAAGGACCTGGTGAAGAAGAGATGAGATGTCAGAATGTACAATGTAGAGTAGATTCAGTTCAACATCATCTCCATGTTTGTCTTCTTCTTCTTCTACTTTATGTTTCACTTCTTTAACTGCAGAAAAAAATCAAACACTACTAAACCGCAAACAAGAAGGCAAGAAGACTATTGAAGATTAATATATCCAAAGAAGAATGAGATGACCACTACTTACTAGTAACAGAGAACCAACATCAGCATAAAGCTGATTCTTTAAAGCAATGGAACGAACAGGTCTTGAGAAATCAACAAAGCTTCCTCATAAGAATCAAGATCTTGTGTATATTCATAACTTCTCGCAGACACACGCCTCTAGATCTTAAGACAAAAGACAGTGAATCAATGAACAAGATATCGAACTTGTTAAGTTTTACAAAAAAGGAAGAGTTTTGTTCAAGACAGACTCTCCAATTACTTGAGTTCCTCGCCTACAGCCGCTTTTTCGTTCTCATCTTCTTCTTCCTGAAAATAATACAGAGAAAGCTTTATAATCCTAGTGACAATGGTATACGATTATATAAGAAGATCGAGATATACCTTGCTCTTGTGTTTTCTCTCGTCTTGAATCTGAAACTCCACCTCTGTTTTCTCTGGCTCTTCTTCTTCTCCCCGTCTCCATCTCCTCTGTATCTTGCAAACACATACCACAAATCCGCCGTCAAGCTCATTTCTCTATATCAAGAACACGAGAGTGGAGACAAACATACCTTAGATTGCCAGCTCGAGTGGCAGGTTGTCTCTTCCCTTGTCTCCATATTCTGCCTTCTCTTATCGCTTGACTCAAACTCTTCTCTCGAGACGAGTGCTGAAAAAGGCACAAGCAGCGGCGGAACTTGAACACGGCGGATCTATGAAGCTGAGGAAAAAACGGCGGAGACAAAGCAAGACCCCACCCAACCCAAGCTCTGGTTATCGGAGACGAAGCAAGACACGACCGGAGCTCTCTCTCCTCTCTATCTCCGTTTCGTCTTGTCTCTCTTCTCTTCTGTCTCTCGTGTCTCAGACCCTAGGAAAGAAAGGGAATGAGAAACCCTAGATTTATTGAAACACAGAGAGAACACAATACCCCAAAACGATTTTTGAAAGAAGAGGAGAAGTGAGAATTGTTGAAGAAGAGAAGTAAGATCTGGAGAAAGTGAGAGGGAGATATACATTGGAGAAGATAAGAAGTGAAATTTGTCTCGAGAGAGAAGTTTTTTTTTTGGTGACTTTTTTTTTGTCAAAACTAAATTTTGCATCTTTTAAGTAGAGAATGTGTTATAGTAAAGAGGGAAAATTTTGGTATTTCGCGGTTTTGTCTCAATTTCATCTAAGTATAGGTGGTATGCGTCATTTTTTATTTCCGCTTACTAATTTTTCACGATAGCTTTAATTAATTGCTATTAAAGTATACCAAAATCAAAAAAATTATCTCTGATAGCAGTTTGAAAAACAAAGCTATCACAATGTGCTATCAATACGCTTTTTTAGTGATAAGATCAAAGCGAGTCCTTCATTTAAACATATATTGCAAAAAAAAAAAAAAAACAAACTTTGACATCTAGAGAGAAAACAGAACCGGCCGGGTGGTAAGGATTTGAGGAAGCTGGTGGAAGGAGCAGATAGATTGAGGGCTGTCCACTACACACACACTCTCTCTGGTTCGGGGTAAACCTTTCAAAAGCTTAGCCTTTGGGGAAGTTGTACGTGAAAAAGCCGAGAGGGTTGTGTGGCACAGAGCTCCATAAAGACTCGATTATAGTCTATTAGGGACACACACACACTCCCTTAACTAAATGAGATATGTTTTATATCTAATCTTTTAACACTAACCACCTTCAAACTCTACTTTCTACTATAAACAATTTCAATTGTTTTGATCCACTTTGTCACCACTACTTTTGCTCCCTTTTGTTTCAGCAGACATTTTTTCTTAACAAAGTTTCAGGAAATATATGACATAGTTGTTTGAGTTTGGACCAAAAAGTGCCCACTAGCGGCAAACAAATGGCAAAAATACAGAGTAAATGCATTTTTTGTTGAACACCTTTCTTAATAACTACTATTAACCTCACTGTGTTTTTATAACTTTTAAAAATACCTTTTTAACTCAATTTTTTGTGTGCTATGTTCCTGTTGGACTTCTTTCTCTCGCTTCCTTTGGTTTCTATCACTGCTCATAATTCCAAATTGATGATGTGCAAATTTTTGTTACACAGAATAATCATTATGATTTATGATATAAAAGTTGTCACTTATATATACTATCTTCTGAACAATAGGCGGCTTCTCTTGGTCTCCGGTATGAGAACGGCATCTCCAGTTTGGTCTTTTCCGAAGCTAACTGTGTGGTTTTAGCAGCTTTGGACGGCCAACTTGGTTGCCGTGTTGATTTTCTTTCCTTGCTGTTGTTTTTAGTAGGGATTTTAAATCTTTTATGCTACTTGTTTTTTCATGAAATTTTTGGTGAAAAAAAATGATATAAAATTGAACATTTTACCAAAATAAAATAATTTCTAAATGTTTGTTAAAATATCAACTACTATGGTTGCATCAGTAGTTTTTGAAAACAAAAGTGGAACGAGAACATATTCCGTGCAACATTATCAAAAGTGGAGGGAAGAACAAATTCCATGGAACGTTACCGAAAGTAGAGTGAAGAACATATTCCATGCAATGTGTTTCTTTCAACCGGTCCGGTTATTTTCAAACCGGTGGAGAATCAATCAAGTTTTAAACAAATTATTATCATACCCGAATATTTCGTTTACCGGGAGATCTGGGCTATCCTCTCTCTTGTCGGGACATCGCATGAAGAAGTTGAGTTACGCGTTGACTTTAATACTTCACTCACACTGGCTAGTGACAAGAGATCAATGACTATCGACGATCAATCACACTTGAAGAAAGGTAAATAAATAGCATCCGTAAACTTCATGCTTCCATTATTTCTTCTTAATTATATGATATATCTTTGTTTGTGCTTCCTACAGAGGCAGAAAATAGTACGAATCCTAAGATCAATCGGTACTGGATTCAACGTTACGATCTGTTCTCGAGGTATGACGAAGGTATCCAAATAGATGAAGAAGGATGGTACTCTGTGACTCATGAAGAGATCGCCATCAAACACGCAGAGAGGTGCCGTGGAAAAGTGGTGATTGATTGCTTCGCAGGCGTTGGTGGTAACACTATTCAATTTGCTAAAGTGTAATCTCTATCTCGCTTTCTCTCTCAAAAACAAGAAGAGGAGTATGAATATGAATGTTTTCTAAACCATTTTTCTTTAAATAGTTCTTCTTCTGTAATCGCTATCGACATTGATCCAATGAAAGTTAAAATGGCTATGAACAATGCAAATGTTTATGGAGTTGCTAATCACGTGGATTTTGTCGTTGGTGATTTCTTCAGTTTAGCTCCATCTCTGAAAGTAATCGTCTCTATCATTTTTTTTTATATGCTATTAAAGATTTCTTTTGGTTACCCTTTGATTTTATTGTTGTGCTAATATATATACTTAGATAAAACTCATTTTCTTTTGTCCAGGGAGATGTATCGTTTCTTTCGCCACCATGGGGAGGACCAAATTATTGCAAAGTCGAGAGTTTCAAGATGGATATGCTTCAGCCAAGAGACGGGTAAACATTTTACTATAGATATATTTCTTACCAAATGATATGCTAATCTTAGTTCTTAATTCTTATGAAAGTATATACATTTTTAGTGAAGGCTTGTTTCTGTGTAGGTACTCATTGTTTAAGATTGTTCAATCCATTACTCCTAATATCATCATGTATCTACCGAAAAATGTTGATTTAGCACAATTGGAAGAGATGGCTTTCCTCTCGTCACCTCCCCTAACTCTTGAGGTAACGCCTTATCTATTAAAACATAGGGCTGAGCATAATCTCTGGTTCCAAAGACACTACAAGAAAACAGGGGGATTCTGATGGCCGAAATCGTCAGAAATTCGTCGGAATAGACGAATTTATGACGAACCAATTCGTCGGTATCATTTTGTTGGAAAAATAAGTATTCGTCGGAATTTCGTCAGACCTTCCGACGACTTTCTGACGAATACCGAAAAACGTCATTCGGACGAATACCGAGAAACGTCATTCTGACGAACTTCCGACGATATTACGATGCGGACACACGAGACCAGAGTTCATCGGAAAAACTATATACCGACGGAGCACGTTCCTCGGACTATACCGACGAACGTAGTCCTCGGAAAATACCGACGAATTGAGGGCGTCAGACTATACCGACGGACAATGGTTCGTCGGAATTTTTCGAGGAACCTTCTCCGTCGGTATTTTCCGACGAACCATAGTCCGTCGGTATAGTCCGACGACCTCAATTCGTCGAAATATATCAATTTAAATACGAATTAATCTTGCATTTTTATATATTTTTTTATATTAAAAATTAATTAATAAATAAATAAAATCTGAAATTTAAAACTAATAATATTATAGAATTTAAATTCATACAAACCGAAATAGAAAAAAAAACATTCAGAAAGTTTTAAAAAGCAGAAAAAACTAAGAACTCGAAAACATCAAACGATCTAGCTTCTGCATTATCTCGGCGTTGAACTTCTTCTGGGATGCAAGCTCAGCAAGGATAGTGGCATTCTCCGAACGGATAATGACATTCTCAGAAATGATAGTGGTGTTCTGCTCCTCCAATGCACCAATCCATTCATCTTTGTCATGTAGCTCCTCGAGAATCATGGGATC
>NC_027754.1:15967627-15969705 GCF_000695525.1 Brassica oleracea var. oleracea
ACCGACGACGGTAACGGTTATATCTGTTAATCGGAATGTCGTCGGAATTCGTCAGTATATTCCGACGAATTTCCGACGACTACAACGGTTATGTGTTTTATCGGAATGTCGTCGAAAAGTCGTTGGAAAATTCCGACGAGCCATGTTTCCTCGGATATTCGTCGGAAATGGCCGACGGAATTTCGACGACTTCAATTTTTTTGTTTTCGTCGGAAATTGATCGGAAATCCGTCACAAACGTCCGACGACATTGAAGTCCGTCGGAACCTCCGTCGGAATTTGGCGTGTTTTGCTTGTAGTGAGATAGGAATCCGAACCCGATCTGATATATAAAAAAATTATCTGAACGGTGTTACAAGAGATTAGATACCGAATCCGATCGGATTATATATGATAACAAAGTTAAGCCAAACTATTCAAAATTGTATAGGATGTTGCCCTAAAACATACTTTTTCGTTAAACCTAAACATTTTGTGTTCTTTATGATAGCTAATTTGTTGCAAACCTTTCTATTAACAATATATATATTGTGATTTCAGATAGAAGAAAGTTGTATTGGAGGCAAAATGATAGCCATAACGGCTTATTTTAGTCGCAATGCGGCTTAGCTGAGAAATTTGAACTATACTGCATCAAAAAGGAACTATCTTTTCTGCATCAGGGGATAGAGGAATTGAGTCCTGAAGGAGTTAATACAAAATTCTCATTTCATCTTTCCACTTTATGCAGGATTCTATCACATGGATATTTGATACAAATTCAATGCATCATTCGTGGAAAGTAAAGAATTCAACTCTCCTTTCTCCGTTAGTTTATTCGGTTAGACTCCGTTAATAGTTTGACAAAAAAAAAAAAAAAAAAGACTCCGTTGATATCAACGGTAAAAAAGTCAAGCACTAATGAATGATGACAAAAGTTATGGTACAAACCAATGTTCTAAAATATCCTATGCGCTCTCTCTGCAGTGACGTAGCGCCTAGCGCCTAGATGTATAGGCGGGATGTCTTAACGGGTTACGCGGATATCCCTTATATATTAAAGGAGAAGCATTGTAATAAATGCGTTCACACTAAACTGGGCACATGTCACGTGTAGAAGCATTGTCATAAATGTGTTCACACTAAAATGGACACATGTTACATGTAGAGAGCTTCTCAACCAAACTCTACATAAATATGTTCACACAATGTACTTTACGCTTTTTTAATATAAAATTCACATGCATGGTTCTTCTTTACGTTATTTTTACTGTTTACGAATACAGCTGGACAAGTTATTCATAAATTTTGATTCGATTCGTTATCCGTTTTGATACGAACCGAAAAATTCAGATATACGTTACTATACGAAGCAAATCAAATACTAAAATGCAATATCCGTAAAAGAAAAACAAATCACAATTATCAATATTTATAGGAACGAATATTCAATTTGATCCGTTATATGCATATATATACATATATTTAAAGAATTATATATAAGTTATATATTATAGTTTTTATAAATTTTAGAATTTTTTTTGTTTTTAAATAATTTCATTTTAAGAATTTTATTTTTCATGTATTATTTTGAAAAAAAAATGTCATTTAATATTAATTAATATCATCTTTATATATTTATGGGAAAATTACATCTTTACCACTTTCATGCTACCACTTTTCATTTTTACCTCCATTAAAAATATATTTTCAAAAATATATTCTTCATTAAGTGGCAAAAGACTCTTATGCCCTTGTTATTTATATATATAATAAATAAATAATTAAATAAATAAATATCTAAAAAAATAAAAAAATATATTTTTTATTTTTTCGAATAATACTATTTCGAAATTCAAACCCTAAACCCTAAAACTCAACGCTAAACCCTAAACCATCAATCCTAAACCCTATGTTTTTTTTGAAATACGAACCCTAAACCCTAAACATCAATCCTAAACCTTTTTTTTTAAATACGAACCCTAAACCCTGAAACATCAACTCAAAATCCTAAACACCGAAACATCAACTCAAAACCCTAAACCCCAAAGCTTCAACTCTAAACCCTAAACCCTAAACCTTCAACTCTAAACCCTAAA
>NC_027754.1:15969775-15981362 GCF_000695525.1 Brassica oleracea var. oleracea
TTGAAGGTTTAGGGTTTAGGGTTTAGAGTTGATGTTTTGGGGTTTAAGGTTTAGAGTTGATGTTTCATGGTTTAAGGTTTAGAGTTGATGATTTAGGGTTTAAAGTTGATGTTTTAAATTTAGATTTAGGGTTCAGGGTTTACGTTTAGGGTTTAGAGTTGATGTTTTAGGGTTTAGATTTGAAGGTTAGGGTTTCCGTTTTGGGGTTTAGGGTTTAGAGTTGATGTTTTAGGGTTTAGATTTGAAGGTTTAGGGTTTAGGGTTTAGAGTTGATGTTTTGGGGTTTAAGGTTTAGAGTTGATGTTTCATGGTTTAAGGTTTAGAGTTGATGATTTAGGGTTTAAAGTTGATGTTTTAAATTTAGATTTAGGGTTCAGGGTTTATGGTTAGGGTTTAGAGTTGATGTTTTAGGGTTTAGATTTGAAGGTTTAGGGTTTAGGGTTTAGAGTTGATGTTTCGGGATTTAGGGTTTAGAGTTGATCTTTCGTGGTTTAAGTTTTTTTTTCTCAAAGTTAATGAAAAGGTTATAAATGTCTTTTACCGTTCATTAAAGATGAGGGTAAAAGTGGTTAGTGTAAACATGAAAAGTGGTACTTTGAAAATGGTATTTTTGGTAATTTTCCTATATTTATTAACCATCTTTATATACTTTTACATACACATACATGTGCACATTGACGTGAGCACCTTATAACTAAGTATATACCACAGCTGAAATATCTAATTTTTTGGAAGTTAAAATATTCATTTTCTTAATGTTTCTTTCACTATCAACCAAATTGTAGTAAAATGATTTGTCTTAATAATTTTCTTTTCTTTTTTTAACTATTATCCGTTTAGAAACTATAATATGAAACCATTGGTTCGACATCACGACTATCTAAGATTCATAACATGAAAACAAACAAATAATAGTATTTTTTTTATTATCACGGGAAAAAAAACCAAAAACATCAAACATTTTAATCGAACAAACCAAATAAATACTTATTTAAAATGATAGTTATATTTTAGAAGATTAAAAACCAAAAACAACCTAAAACCGAACCGATATCCAGATTACTGTCTCCTTATTAAAAAAATAACGAAACTAATAATCACATTCCGTGCAAGGCGCGGGTTATTACCTAGTATATCTTTATTGTATAATATTATATTTAATGAATTTATAGAAATATGCTTATAAGCTATAACTAATATCATAATCAAATAATATGAATACTAAAATAATATAAGAGTTTCTACAGTATAGAGGCTAGAAATCACCATCCATGCTTGAGATTTAGTGTTCATCTCATTTCAAATTAACATCAAACATGTCATCCTCACGTGTCTCTTCTTCACCAGGGTTTATAAAGAGAGCAACATACTTTAGTTTTCTTTTGCAGCTAGAGAACAAGAGAAAATAATGAATTGAACGTGAATTATAACTTACGGTTTCTTGTTTTAGATTAACTAGTTGATGTTCCGCACCTTGCGCGAATTAATATATCTATACATCTAACAATTTTTTATTTTAATTTTCTTAATAAAATAATAATAATAATAATTAAATTAGATACAAATTTTAAATTATTATAAATTATAAAATTTCAGTATTCATATTGGTAATCAATTTATTAAAGTGTATCATTTTGTTTCATATTTTTATTTATGTGATGTAGATTTTGGATCAAAATCTTTTTTATAGTAATAACTAAATTAGGAAATTTTGTATGTGAAATTAACACATATTGTATTTGGATTGAAAAGAAATCATGTGTTACTATAAGGATTATAAAAAATCACAAATATAAAACATTAACAAATAATAATAGTTTAGGAGTGTTCAATCTAGTAAAACCAAAACATTCAAAACTGAACCAAACCAAAATAAAGAAAATAGTCTGGATTTGGAAGTACCGAGGATGTTATGTTTAGAAAACATCAGTATATATTAGTATACTTATATACTAAGAGATCAAACCGAATAAACAAAAGAAACAAACTAATTCGGATATATTAGTATACTTATATATAAATTTTATAATAATACGTATTTGATCAATATTTTCAATCAAAATCAGAGAAATTGGCTATAATATTAGTTATTAAAATTATAAAATGAGAGAAAAGTAATGATGATATTATCGGTAGATATTTTTAATATCTATTTATTAATTCCTAAATATCAAGATAATTATATATTAAAAAATATTTTAAAAAGTATTAGTATATATATATATTGGTAAAATATGTTAATATTTATTAATTATTTTAAATATCATGATAAATATATAGATATCAAAATAAATAAATTAAATAATAATATTAATTAAACTAATGTTTTATCATATAACTATGGAAAAGATGAAAAACAAGCAAATTAACTAAATAAACTGATTAATTCAGATATATTAGTATACTTATATATAAATTTTATAATAATCTGTATTTGATCAATATTTTCAGTAAAAATCAGAAAAATTAGCTATTAGATAAAATATTAGTCATTAAAATTATAAATGAGAGAAAAGTAATAATGATATTATCGGTATATATTATTAATATCTATTTATTAATTAAATTTCCTAAATATCATGTTTATTATATATTAAAAATATTAGTATATATATCGGTAAAATAGGTTCATGTTTATCATGATTTTAAATATCATGATAAATATATAGATATCAAAAAAAATTTAATAATAATATTAATTAAACTAATGATTTATCCTAAAATCATGGAAAATATAACAAGTAAACAAATTAACTAAAATTATGGAGAAGATGACAAATAAGCCAAATCACTTCATAAATAATAGTATATATACTTTGGTTTTTTTTTTTGTGACGTCAAAAGGAGTATAGATACTTTGGTTAAACTACGTAGTTTAATCTATTTGATAAACTTCATTTAAATTTTGTAAGTAACAAACGCATAGAAGAAGCGGAGTATGCGGCCTATGCGGAGTATGCGGCCGTATATACACCCGCATTTTAACGAACCGAATAATATGCCGCACATCATGATCTCGGTTCGTTTAGTAGCCGCGTAGAGTATACCCACTGTATAGACGTCCACACAATGCGTATTTTAGAACATTGGTACAGACAAACAAAATAATATTTAATGCCTAATAATTCAGAAGTGCCAGTTTTGTAAATTGTTACAAATTTTAAATCGATAAACTAATAAAAAAATTATATCGATAATCTAATACACTAATTATCTTTTTTTTTAATCGTGAGGGTATATGATGATAGGCTTATGTAATTAATAAAATAAAAAATAATAATAGGCTTATATCGATAATCTAATACACTAATTTGCGAATATGATTCAGAGAGAGAAGTACAAAAATTCACCTACCCATTTGAGTTTTGCCATCAATCATAGAAGTAGGGCATTTGCATTGGTGAATAAGAGCGGTTTCCCGACGATCCAAGCAGCACAAGCAACGGCCGTAGCTAAGTCTTAACTGTAGAAGCAGGGAAAAGAGAACAAGACCCACCGAGAGAGACGCCGTTTCATTGAGGAGAGCCACCGTGAATAAGTGAAAGCGCCATTCGGCCGCCTTGGAGAAGAGAGAAGGAAGAGAGAAAGAAAGAAAAGAAGAGAACAGACGAAACCGAGAGCTCCACCTCTCCTCTCTCCTATGAACTTCGGACACGTGGTGGTAAGAAACAAGCTATTCGCTCTCTTAATTAAGCGACGCCCCTTAGCTTAATTGCTGTTTTTCATTTAATTTTAATCTAAATTTACCTAAGAGCCCTACTTAAGAGCTAACAATAAACATGCTCTTATGTGCAACGCTTTTTGGTCTAAATTATTTCCGAATGCCGAGACCACTAATGAACTAGCTTTGAAAAAGCCCATTTGAGTATCATTATCAAATAAATAAAGTTATTTTCAAATCTGAACATCAAGATTTGCTGTAGCACAAAGCACAATAGGGTCACCTAGTGATCGTCCCCCTCTATTGGAATCCGGGTTCGATTTCCAGCGGCGGAAATATTTTTTATTATTTTGAACCAGCTTAATTAGATGTACTAGTTTTTTTTACAACCGACAAAATTGTGATAGTGTTGTGAATTAATAATAATGGAAACAGCGAGTGAGTGAGATGATCATGATGAAGCCTAGTATTTAATCTCATATTTGTTACGCATGGAAACGAGAGAAAGAGAGTCTTTGATTATTAGATTTTATTTTGTTTTGATCGTACAACAATGAGAGAAGGAAAAAACTTGGTTCTTGATTAATTCATTCAACTTTCACGTACACATATACATATATATAGTACAAGTTAGGTCTGGGACGGATCGGATATCCGGACAATTTTAAGGTATCCGGATCCGGATCATTATCCGGCGGATCCATAATTTTATTATCCTTATCCAGATCCGAGGTTCTCGGATATCCAGGCGTCGGATATCCTTCTAAAAATTGTAATATCCGGCGGATATCCGGATTCGGATATGGATCCTTAAAATAAATAAAAATAAAAATATTAATATATATATAATATTTACAATAATTTAAAAATAAAAATATATATAATGTTTTTAATTATTTCTATGTATAATATTACAAAATTTATATAAAATTTATATATACTATTATAAAAATGAAAATATATTAAATAAAATTAGTTTTTATATATAGATATTACTATTTTTGAAGTAGTTATTAATAAAACTTACGGATCCGGATATCCGGACTAAAAAATCAAGATATCCGGATCCGGATCCGGCTTTGACGGATCCAATATTTTACTATCCGGATCCGGATTCGGCCCCTCCGGATATCCGGATTTTTGGATCGGATTCAGATCGGATCTCGGATCGAATCCGGATCTCAGATAAAAGTTCCAGGCCTAGTACAACCTCTTTGCTTACTCATCGTTCCATTGAAAGAGAATGAGACATGTGTTGATGATGAGATAGTCAAAGAACTAGACAAGTGTCCTTTTGGATAATCATCCTTTTGTAGTTATTTTTTTAACACTCCCCCTTGATTATCCAAACCTTTATTATGTAGTGCCTCGTTAAAAACCTAATCATGGAAAAATTCATTGGGATAAAAACCTCGTTATATAGCATGTATCTGCAAAACCATACCAAACTCGAGGGTTTTTAGGATAAACCAATCCTAAATCAATACGTACCTTGGAGAGAACGGATATGTTCTCGACGCCATTCTAATTTCCATAAATAGGAAATGAGCTGTATCTTGCAAAGACATTAATGTCCAAAAGTATATTTAATCAGATATAAATCGCAAGATATATAAGTACACATATGCTTTATTACCATTAGCATCTCCAGAGTACTTATAAGATCTTACCAGGATCTTTTAAAACAACATTTCTTTCAACATCGAGAGATCTATTTACCATTGGAGTACTCAACGGAGTGGTTTTATCCATATAAAAGCGTTTCAACAACCTTTTCGTATAGTTTGATTGATGCACGAATATTCCTTCTCCTTACCGAGATATTTCATTTCGAACTCCTCTTTCATATGAGTTCGCGCATCATTAACATCCTTTTGAGTTCCAATTATGCTCAGGTCATCTACATATACAACAATGAACACAAAGCCAGATAACGATTTCTTTGTAAAAACGCATGGACATATCGCATTATTCACATATCCCTTTTTCAAGATATATTCACTTAAGCGATTGTACCACATACGTTCGGATTGTTTTAATCCGTAAAGTGATCGATGTAATTTGACCGAACAAATCTCCCTGGACTTTCAATGTTTCAAGCATTTTCAATCCTTCAGGGAGTTTCATGTATATATCATTATCCAACGTCCATGAGATGCATTTCAAGATTTTTCAATGCAGCTACGCTCATCAAAAATCTAAAAGTAATTACATCCATTACCGGAGAATATGTTTCCTCAAAATCAATTCCGGTCTCTGAGAAAAACCTTGGGCAATCAGGCATTATATCGTGTTACTTTTCTCACGAATACCCACTTATACCCCATTGGATTTACATTCTCAGGCATTATGACTATAGGTCCAAAGACATTCCTTTTATCAGTTGGAGTGGCCTTCTTCCACTCCCCGAATCATGTCTTTTTGACATCGGTCTCTTTGGACACATAAAAGGAGAACATTCCATCAACACCTTTAATCTTATTTCTGACCCATAATTTTTCATCTCAGATGTAGTTGATGGAAATCTCATACTTTTATGTTCCCTTTTAGTCATCTGGATCATCTTTATTTGGTTCTTCTTGAACCTTTTCGTTTATGCCTTCTTTTAGACATTTTTCAGTGTCAGGTTCTTCTAGAACCTTTCCACTTATGCCTTCTTTCAGACATCTTTCAATATCAGGTTCTTCCCGAACCTTTCCGCTTTGCTCAACCAATTTATTTTTCTTTCGGGGATTTTTATTTTTAGAACCCGCTGGTCTCTCCCTCTTTAACTAAACTTTAGGTTCATTTATTCTGTTTCCATCAGTTTCTTCTTTACGAACAACAACTCTTGATGGAACATCTTCAGCGGGTATATACGTCACTCTTCTTGTATCTGTGAACGCATCTGGTAACTGGTTTGCCAAATTATGCAAATGCACAATTTTCTGAACTTCCAGCTCTCTTTGATTCGTAGGGGGATCAAAGTGTAACAACGACTGTGTACACCATGTAATCTCTTTAGGAATTTTTTCTAATTCCTCCCCCTAACGCTGGAAATTCATCCTCATTAATCAACAAATCGTGCCGTAAGCATGTCACCAATTACCGGTTTAAGACATCTTATATACGGCTTGTTCTAACTCTTCCAGAGTATTATCGTTCCCGAGAACATCATCAATTCTCCGAGGACTACTAAATATCAAGATGCAACTCAAGTCATTTTTGTCCTGCCAGACATATCAATATACTGCATCTATTTTAATTTTTCTCCAGTAACCTTCGAACAAGCCGTTTTCCATACCTCAAGGTCATCTTTCATTTAATTCTCTGGAGAAATATATACCTTGGACTTTTGGTCCAATATTTTCTCGTTTTTCTAACTAGCTTTATATCGAATTGATTGCCTCATTCACTCTTTGCCTAATCAATTCACTCTACCCTCATATATAGAGGTAGATTCAGGATCCTCATTTATATAACGCGTTTTCTCATTTATTGTCGACAATCTATTTTGCCTTTGGTTCCATCTTTTTACATGTACTGATATGGTTAATCGAGATCTCTTTATCATCATCAATGATTTATCCAGGTACCTGACTATTATACTAACCATATCAACGGTCTCATCATGAGATTCATCCTCTATTTATATTTTTGCTCCTTTTCGAGGACTCCTTGGAACCAAAATGGTCTATCACGTCTCTAGCGTGCCATAGACTCATATATCATCTTTTTAGGATACTATTTCCTTATTGAAGCATTTTCAGCTGGAATATGAGATATCATTATTTCATCAAAATGTCTGGCAGCCATTTTATAAATGAATTATCCTATATAAATTTCATGATAATCAATTTCTCATATCTCATTCCATCAGCTTCTTATATGCTTCTAGCAACCTTGCGAGCACATTTCCATATACTTTATCCCTTTTGGATTGTATATGTCTTTATTACATGCACAACTGCATTACACTCGATCATGGGGATCATCTTACTTGAGTTTACTTTATCAAGTTTTTTTTCAAGTGCGAACATAATTTCTCAATGTTCCACTCACTAGTATTCTTTAATTCTCCCCTTCGAGATGATGACATTCCATGTCAAAAATCTCGTACTGAATCCCACTCTAGAACCAATAACATATTCAGTTTTTCCATTTTGGATGAATTATGTTTCAAATCCTTTAGAGTGAGATCCTAATTTTGGGTCTGTTTAAAGAAATCACATATAGTGAACTTTTTTGATGATTCATCTCCCATGATGGTTTCATTTATTTTCTTGACATGCTATATGTGAAAAACTTCTGGTTTTTCAACATTTCACAATAATGTCGATAACATTATTGGAGATGGCTATATATCAGTAAACTTCAAGTTTACCAGTCATTTATAATTTTCCCATCTTTTTCTTATGCATGTCTTTTCATCATAAGCTCCTCTAGAGCCACTAGTAATTTTTATATTACTAGATACTACACTTATTTATTTTGATAGAGGAGAGATATTTGTTACCTTTAATAGCAATGAACGATGACCCAATATCTGCCAAGTATTTCTATCTCCATCCTGAATCTCAAAATCTTCTTCAGAAAGATAACCATTATATCCCCGATACTCTCTGGTTCACCCAGAAAGCCTATCACATCAAGATGAGTATTATCATTTAAACCATGAAAGGATGGTTCGGGTTCATCAGAGATGAAGTTTATTTCACTTCCTTTCTCTTTTTCTTTTTGATTCTCGATATAGATCGGCTTGGCGTACGACAACTACGTACCCAATGTTATTTCTTTCCGCATCTGTAGCAAACCTTTTCTGTTTACCTTTTATCACCCGACCACTTTCATTTTCGTGGAAGTTCTAATTATTTCATAGGGACAGAATCTTCTTCATCGTCCTCTTCCACGACAATGATAGCGGTTTAAACCGCATCCACACCCTCGTCCTTTTCTAGCAGGACCGACTTGATGGTTTAGTATCATGATTTCGTTTTTTTTCAGTTTATTCAAATGATTTACATCAACTCCGACTATTTAGTGAATCCTTTCTTTCAAGGATTTAACCATCAAAGATCTTTTAGATCTTTTCTCATGATACACCTCATCTTATAAACCATTATCAAAGTGGTGTAAAATATCATGGCTTTTCTTTTTCTCATCCGATATAGTTTTCAACTTATTGATGATTTCTCAAAACTCATTTTCTCTTAGGTGTATCTCTACATCCACTGCCCAAGTTATATAATTATTTCTCGTAATATCAAGGGCATCTATTTTGAGCTCTATCAAATTCGACACGACGTATTCATAGAATAGCATATAAAAATATAATAAACACTGAAATTTAAATGCATAATTTAAAAGCATAAATTAATTGCAGATATTTAAAGAACATAAATAAAATTGGAGGCTTAGCCTACCACATGATCCGACGAGTCATAGACTACCATATTGATCATTTTTTATCAAGGTTCGAGGAAACTCAGTCTACATGTTAACCTTTTCTTTTTATTTCAAGGTCCGAGGAGACTTAGTCTACCATTTTTAACCCTTTTTTCAAGATCTGCGGAGACTTAATCTTCCATTTTGATCCTTTCTTTTCATTCACGGAGGCAAAGCCTACCACATGCTCTTCTAATCGTGAAGCTAAAGCCTACCATAATGATCAGTCGGGGAAAGCAACGCTTATCATCCTGAAAAATAACGGCGAAGATCTAGCCTCTCACTCTGTAACAAAAATAAAATAAAATATTAAAAGACATAAATTAAAACATATCTCGCTAGTTTCTCGCTGGTCGGAGAGCCTTCGTGCTAATAACGTATTGTGAATTAATAATAATGGAAACAGCGAGTGAGTGAGATGATGATGAAGCCTAGTATTTAATCTCATATTTGTTTACGTATGGAAACGAGAGAAATAGAGTCTTTGATTATTAGCTTTTCTTTTGTTTTGATCGTACAACAATGAGAGAAGGAAGAAACTTGGATCTTAATTAATTAGAATTCATTAAACTTTCACGTGCATATATATATATATATATATATATATATATATATATATATAGTACAAGTTCTTTGCTTACTCATCGTCCCATTGAAAGAGAATGAGACATGTGTTGATGATGAAATAGTCTAAGAACTAGACAAGTGTCATTTTGGATAATCATCCTTTCGTAATTATCTCTTTAACGGAGAGAACCATTATATTATATATTTTTACTAGGGTTAAGCCCGCCCTACAGACGGGATGTTTACCATTTGTACAATTTACATGTGACATTTTTAGTTTTATTTGTAATGTATGTGATGTTTTTGTTATGGGTGTATTTGCAAATGTTTTATGGTAGTTTTTGAAATTTTTGATTTTGTAAATTTGTTTTATTTATAGTAAACCTCTTGAGTTCTATGATTTATTGTATAAATGTGAACTTGATGTAATATATATGTTTGTGAAAAGGTGTGGGATGTTGGGTTCCTTCTAAATGGAGGAAATCCATTGGGTTTGGTTGGTGATAACCAAATTTGGAAGTTGGGCCATTGGTATTAGTCCATGAGATTAGTATTGGGCCTTGGAGGTTCTTAGGGTTAGTGAGACACATATATATAGTCTCTTGACCTAATTTTTATGGTGATATTTACAAGAATCAAAAAGACAAAAGAGAGAAAAGAGGGAAGGACGCAGAATTTCGTCTAGGTTTGTCAAGGCAGATTTGGAGGGTCAAACGGATCCTGATCGGGCTGATATTGTGTGGGAAGCTTCTTCAGTCAGTGGGTTAAAGGTTCACCGAAGGGATTTAGATTTCAACGGTTGGATCTTCTGTTGTCTGGGTTTTGTCACAGTTCTTCATCAGTGCTGTCTTGAGTGTTTGGTAAATCCGACGGTGAGATCTTCTCTGATTCAGCTGAAATTTGGCAGAGGTGTTGTTCACTGGTTTATATTGGATTTGTATGGTGGGATTAGTCTCTGGTTGCTGTAATCCTTGTGAGTTGAGGTCGTTTGGTTGCTGCTGGCTTTGAAGCTTTGTGTTGCTCTCTTGTTGTTTTTGTTCTTGTGTTGGAGGTAGCTCTTTGTAGCTTGAGTCTCTGTTCTGTTCAGGTTGTTGAACAGGAAGGACGTGGTTGTACTCACATACATTTATATAGTGGATTGTTGAGGGGACTATGGTCCCGTGGTTTTTTCCTTCTCACCACGTAAAAAGTGTTTGTCTCATTTAGTTATTGCTTATACTATATCCTGCTATCGTCGAAGTATTTTCCTCACAGATTCACACAAGGTCATGGGAACACGACCTTTACATTCCGCTGCGTCTCGTGCCCGCTTTCCCCAACAGAGTGGTATCAGAGCTTCTGGTTTTAGAGCTTTGGGTTTGATAACTTCGGGTTATTGTTGCTTGTGAGAATGATGGAAAATACGAGCAGGATGATAAGCTTGAATGGTGCTAACTATCATCTATGGAAGGGCAAGATGGAGGATCTGGTCTTTGTTAAACAATTCCATGTTCCAGTCTTCGAGGAGAAGAAACCTAAGAAGAAGACGGATGAAGAGTGGAAGCTGCTGCATCGCAAAGTGTGTGGGTTGATAAGGCAGTGGGTAGATGATAATGTGTTGCATCATATTGAGACTGAAACTGATGCTCGTTCTTTGTGGAAGAAGCTGGAGCAGTTGTATGCTAGGAAGACCGGAAACAACAAGATGTACATGATCAAGAAGTTGATTAAGCTGATGTATCAGGAGGGAACTCCGATGACGGATCACTTGAATGCGTTTTAGGGATTGCTCAACAAGCTGTCTGATATGTGCATCAAGTTTGATGATGAGATTCACGGTCTGTGGCTTCTCGGTACTTTACCGGATTCTTGGGAGGTTTTCAGGATGTCTCTTTGAAACTCCGCGTCTGAAGGTGTCATTTCGATGGATTCAGTGAAGAACATTGTTCTTAATGA
>NC_027754.1:15981533-15982079 GCF_000695525.1 Brassica oleracea var. oleracea
CAGCAAGGTAATCAAGAAGAAAAGGTGGATCGGGTGACTGTCACCGAAGATCAGTTTCTCATTCTTCTTGAGGGTGATGCCATTAATGTCGCATGCCAAGACACAATTTGGGTGATTGATAGTGGAGCTACTACTCATGCAACATCACAGCGGGATTTGTTTTCTACCTATACTACGGGTAATTATGGTTCTGTGAAGATGGGAACGATGGCTCAGGTTGCTGGCATTGGCGATATATGCTTGGAGACTAGTCTTGGGACTAGGTTGGTGCTTAAGGATGTTAAGCATGTTCCTGATATTAGGATGAATCTGATACCGACGGGAAGACTTGATGATGAAGGTTATTTCAGTTTGCACGGTGGTGGTAAATGGAATCTCTCTCGCGGTTCTTTGATTGTGGCTCGAGGTGAGAAGTCTTCATCCTTCTATTGGATGCAAGCTAAGGTCTCCAAAGACGCTGTTAATGCGGTGGAGAATGATGGTGTCATGGAGTTATGGCATAAGAGACTCGGTCACATGAGTGAGAAGGGAATGTTTGTGTTGTTT
>NC_027754.1:15982092-15982383 GCF_000695525.1 Brassica oleracea var. oleracea
TACAGTGATAATGGTGGAGAGTATTCTGGACCATTTGATGCTTATTGCAAAGAGCATGGAATAAGGCATCAGTTCACGCCACCTAAGACTCCACAGTTGAATGGGTTGGCTGAAAGGATGAACATGACGATTGTCGAGAGGATGAGATGTTTGATCTCACAGTCAGGCTTATCGATGACTTTATGGGGAGAAGCTTTGAACACGGTGGTTCATGTGCTGAATTTGTCATCGAGTGCTCCACTGGATGGTGATATTCCAGAGAGGGTTTGGACTGGTAAGGATGTCTCTTAC
>NC_027754.1:15982508-15990356 GCF_000695525.1 Brassica oleracea var. oleracea
ACAGATTTTATGATCCCGTTGAGAGGAAGCTCGTAAGGAGCAGAGATGTTGTGTTCATGGAAGATCAAGCGATTAAGGACATTGACAAGTCCAAAATTTCAGCTCAGGTTTATGAGAGTTTGATTGATTTAGAGGCTACTCCTTCTACATCGGTCAACGGTGAGGTTGAGGTTGAGGTTCAGGATGATACACCCAGTGCACATGCTCCCGCACATGAAGATGGCAGTGGTGATCATTGTGACGATCATGGTGAGACACCAGCTGCTGAGAACCAACCTACTGTTGTTAGAAGATCCAAAAGAGGTCTTAAACCGTCGACAAGGTATGATCCTAGTGAGTATGTATTACTTACTGATGGGGGAGAGCCTGAAAGCTATGATGAAGCTTTGGAAGATGAACCCAAGGATATGTGGTTTGGAGCCATGGATGAGGAGATGGATTCTTTTGAGGAGAACCATACTTTTGAGTTGGTGGAATTGCCTAAGGGCAAGAAGGCTCTGCTTAATAAGTGGGTGTACAGAATTAAGCATGAGGATGATAATTTTTCACCTCGACACAAGGCTAGATTGGTTGTGAAAGGCTACAGCCAAAAGAAGGGAATTGATTATGCTGAAATCTTTTCTCCTGTTGTGAAGATGTCATCCATTCGGGTTTTGCTTGGATTGGCAGCGAGCCTTGATCTAGAGGTTGAGCAAATGGATGTGAAGACTGCTTTCCTTCATGATGATTTGGAGGAAGAGATCTACATGGAACAACCGGAAGGCTACGTGAAAAAGGACAAAGAAAATTTGGTTTGCCGCTTGAAGAAAAGCCTTTATGGATTGAAGCAAGCACCAAGGCAGTGGTACATGAAGTTCAAGTCTGTTATGGGGGAGCATGGTTATGCTGAGTCTGATTCAGCCCATTGTGTATTTGTGAAGGTGTTTGGTGAGGATGATTTTATCATCTTGTTGTTGTATGTCGATGATATGTTGACTGTGGGCAGGAACATGGACATAATTAAGGAGCTGAAAGAGCAGCTCAATGAGTCCTTTGCCATGAAAGATATGGGTCCAGCAAAACAGATTCTCGGTATGAGAATTGTTCGAGAAAGAGGTGAGAAGCTAATTCACTTGTCTCAGGAGAAGTACATTGAAAAAGTACTTAAGCGGTTTCACATAGACAAGCCTAAAGTGTTGAGTACTCCTCTTGCTCCACACTTAAGACTGAGCAGTCAACAAAGTCCGAAGACATATACGGAGAAGGAAGATATGGCGAAGGTTCCATATGCTTCGTCTGGAGATGTTGATTCTAGCAAGTCTACTTCGGGTTACTTGGTAACATTTGCGGGTGGAGCTGTGGCATGGCAGTCAAGGCTGCAAAAGTGCGTTGCACTATCTACCACTGAGGCAGAGTTCATTGCTGCAACTGAAGCTTGTAAAGGGTTGTTGTGGATGAAGAACTTCTGTGATAGTCAAAGCGCTATCTGTCTCGGGAAGAACCCTACATTTAATTCGAAATCAAAACACATTCAGAGGAGGTATCATTGGATACAAGATGTGGTTGCATCTAAGGAAGTGGAACTTGAAAAAGTTCATACGGAAGATAATGGAGCTGATATGATGACAAAGTCTTTGCCGAGGGGGAAGCTTGAAGTATGCCGAGGGATAGCTGGAATGGCTGGTTCCTCCACCTAGTCGGAGGGGGAGTTTGTTGGGTTCCTTCTAGATGGAGGAAACCCATTGGGTTTGGTTGGTGATAACCAAACTTGGAAGTTGGGCCATTGGTATTAGTCCATGAGATTAGTATTGGGCCTTGGAGGTTCTTAGGGTTAGTGAGACACATATATATAGTCTCTTGACCTAATTTTTATGCTGAGATTTACTAGAATCAAAAAGAGAAAAGAGAGAAAAGAGGGAAGGACGCAGAATTTCGTCTGGGTTTGTCAAGGCAGATTTGGAAGGTCAAACGGATCTTGATCAGGCTGATATTTTGTGGGAAGCTTATTCAGTCAGTGGGTTAAAGGTTTACCGAAGGGATTTAGATTTCAACGGTTAGATCTTCTGTTGTCTAGGTTTTAGTGAAGCTGGTCGTCACAGTTCTTCAGCAGTGCTGTCTTGAGTGTTTGGTAAATCCGACGGGGAGAGCTTCTCTGATTGAGCTGAAATTTGGCAGAGGTGTTTTTGACTGGTTTCTCTTGGATTTGTACGGTGGGATTAGTCTCTGGTTTCTGGAATCCTTGTGAGCTGAGGTCGTTTGGTTGCTGCTGGTTTTGAAGCTTTGTGTTGCTCTCTTGTTGTTTTTGTTCTTGTGTTGAAGATAGCTCTTTGTAGCTTGAGTGTCTGTTCTGTTCAGGTTGTTGAACAGGGAGGACGTGGTTGTACTCACATACATTTATATAGTGGATTGTTGAGTGGACTACGGTCCTGTGGTTTTTTCCTTCTCACATCGAGGAGGTTTTCTTCGTAAAAAGTGCTTGTCTCATTTAGTTATTGCTTATACTATATCCTGCTATCGTCGAAGTATTTTCTTCACAGGTTCACACAAGGTCAGGGGAACACGATCGATCATATTCCGCTGCGCTCGTGTCGTGTGTCCATATTTTTCCCCAACATGGGAGCCAAATAATAATAGTAAAGGAATTTGTTTAAAAAATAACCGTAAAGGAATGTTAATTATTTTCCAGTTTTGGCCAACATTCAAAATACTTAAAAAATTGTTATTGGTGGAGAACCGGTAAAATGATCCGATATGATATTTGATGAATAAATAAAATAAGGGACCAATGACATAATTATATATTTTTTTAAAGAATATCAAATGAAGTAGTATTTATTTTGACAAAATAAGAAGTAGTGTACAATAAGATTCTTTTATAAATAGTCCTCCTCATCATCAGAACCATAATCATCTTTCATCGTATTGCCTGACCACCAAAGCCTCTTCGTTGTCTGAAGAAGAGGCACCATCTCTGATTGTGGGTTTGTCACCGTCACGATCAACATCTTATTCCCTTCTTTCATTGTTTCTTTATTGAACAAATATCATCTTCTTCTTTCAAATCCTCAAATTGTTCTACATCTTATTCTTCCTCCATTGGATACCTTTGGACCACCATATTCCTGCATAACCGGAGAAAGACTCATTGAATAACAGGAGGAAACACAACGATAAAAACAGAGGTGGTTGTGCCTTTGGAACTTCAGAAATAAGGAAAAGACATCCATAAGCGTCTATGGTGGCTGCTATAACACGACATAGTCAAGTATATAAAAGTAATCTTAATTTAGAGATAACACGCATATAATACAGTGATTTGACACCATCAATCTTTTTACGTTTTAACATCACAAATCAAGATCAGTAAAAGGAGTATATAACATTTAAAATCAACTCTGTGGTCTACCAAATTCGAAGGGTGATAACAGATTGATGAGCTAAGATTAAAGTGACGTGATGGAAACATGGGAAAACAGAAGCCTTAAAATTTAGCTTGCCTTGGAAGTAGAAGTTTGGAGTATAATGCACGGTAAAAACTATCACTGACAATCTTCTTCTTGGAACGGAGGGGAACCTCCCGCAAATTGGGTAATGCTAGTAATAGAGGTGGTAGAATGTGTTCTGGGAATGGAAGAACCTTGGAAAAGAGGTGAATGAAAACAATAAGAGTGTGAATATATGTGTGTGAGTTAAAACGATTGTAAAAGCTTATCAAGCAGACACATACCTTTCATCAAGAAGCTGCATGTCCATGACCATGAGCTCACCCTCTTTTTACATCAAGCTCCTCTAAGAAGACGTGTGACAGCTGAGAAACAAATGGACAGCTTGTGGTGGGTGTTAAGCCGATGCACATTGACAGAAACTTGCAGGAGAGTGGAGTTTGAGGAGTGAAAACATGAACCGCTTTTGTAAGTATATATGGACGAATGGGAAAAAGATAATGCATAATCAAGGAGAAAATATGAGCCTAACCTTCTCATCAAGCAGAAGCATGTCAACTCCCTCCCTCTTTGCTTCACGTTCCGAGGTACCCAGAAACGCAGAAGAGGCGTTACCACTGCCTGAGAACAACGACCGGACTTCAAATCAGTAATAAATTTATGGGATGGTACTATTGTTGCAAGTTGTCTTTGTAAGGAAGCAGAAGGGTTGATATACCATGGATTTTACCCACTTTCAGCCATGGTATATAAGTGTTTTAAGATATAATTATTATGTTTTGGAGGCTTTTTAGAGTATTTACAGGTTCATGTACGTTCTGGAGAAATATGGTGATTTTGGAGTCTTTTGAGGTGCAGAGCTGAACAGACGCGTCAGATGTTTAGCAATGGATGGAGACATTCCTACCGTTATATTGAGCCCATCTTTTGACACAAGATATAGCTTTGAGTTAGCTTTCCAATGCCGCCGGTTTGAGATCAATCTGCATCCTGTATCAAATGTTATGCATGTTTTACTGAAGATTGGTCAGTCTGCCTCGCGAGAGGAAGCTGTCGAGGAGATGAAGAACTGTCGATCGATGAAACAGTATTAGTGTCGATCGACGGTGATGACATAATATGGGCTGAGCATATTTTATGACTCCTGAAGCCCAGAAGCAACAAAAAATTACTAGAATACCCTTGGACAACCTAAAACCCTATTTATGTGTTTTCTAAGCCATTGTTGACGGCTAAGCTTTATTTTTAATTCATATTTCTAGGTTAGGAGAGAAAGGATGAACTCCTTTAGAGTCCTCCTGGAACTCCTTTAGTTTTTATATTTTATTCTATTGCAATTTCATCTACGATTTCTGTGACAAACTTCACGCTTGAGTAGATCCACCTGTTAGGTTTAGGGTTTAAATAGGTTATGAGGGATTATCCCCAACTATAGATTGCTAAGTTGTGATATTCATCATTAGGATTGTCATTAAAGCTTAGCTACCTAGAAGTTGATCTAGGAGTTTGAGGTAAAGAACATCACTTGCTTCTCATCCTGAATTCATCCTAATTGAGGTACGACTGCTAGATGATAGACCATGGATTTGACCAATTTTCATCCATGGTTTATAGGTGTTTTTACTAATAATTATTATATTATAGAGTCTATTTATTAAATTTATAAGATCATGAGAGATTTGGAGATAAGGATGATTTTGGAACATTTTGGAGATATTTGGAGCAAGCACCCGAGATGACCATCGAGCTCGACCATCGGTCGATATTGGAGAGGAATAATCGATCGATGTTCATATCTTGACATCGATCGACAGGAAAGCGCGCAGAAATCCCGTTTGGTCACAGCCGACTTGAAGCCCAAGTCTTCACCAATTGACAAGATTTCCCCTGACGAGTTTTAACCTAATTATATTAGCTTTGCCACCATGTTAGAGGCAAAGTGTGCTTTTCTAGTTTTATTATTTTCACAGCAAGGTTTTCTAGGATTTTGATAGATTGGAGAGAAGATCCAAAGTTATAATTTGTGATTGAAACTCCATTAATATTTACTTACTATTCTAATGAAGTTTTCTTACCTAATTGTTGTTATGAATTGCTTAGCCATGTCTGAGTAGTTCTATTGTTAGATTTTAGGGTTTAAATAAGTTAGGAGGGATTAGCCCCAACTATAGATTTTTGAGTTGTGGTAATTGTCTTTAGGATTGTTCATTAATGTCTGTCTCTAGATTATAATCCCAAGTTTCCTGAATAAAAACCTAAGTCTAACTATTTACTTTTTAAGCACCAAAACCTCAATCAACCTATTGAACAAATACTTGTTCAATATAAAACTGCAATTTACATTTAAATCTCTCGAACCATCTAGCTTAACAAATCATATTAGATTTCTTAGGTTCCCTAGCTCCCTGTGAATTTGATCCCTAAGTATTACAACTCAACCTCTTATTTGAGAGAGTATAAATCACTCCTTAGGGTAATTTGAGTGGTATCAAATTTGGCGCCGTTGCCGGGGAGCTTTGATCGCCTAATCGATCTAATTTTTGTTAAGTTTCTGACACAAAATTTCTTTTCTTGGATATTCAGGTACATGTCCACCAGCACTCGAAGCAACAAGGAAACCTAACTACTATTCTCACCAGATCCTGCAAGTTTGGAGCGTTCAATCTGCAAAGAAGCGTGCTCCTCATCGACCGACAACAACACCCGTTCGTCGCTCGATTTCGTTTAATCACCGTCGACCCAGACACTAGTCCCATCGACCGATACTCGTTCACCACTGTCGACCGAAGACACTCATCTTCCATCGACCGACATCGTCCATCCGACATCGATCGATACTCCATCCCAGACATCGATCGATACTGAAGCGCGAGACATGGTTGCGACTTTGATACTGGTACGAGATGATAATGGTGACCTGCATGACCAGGAGGATCATCTGCGTAATGCAGCAGGCCAGAGGATAGATGCTCAGGGGGGCTGCAATCCCTGAGTCTGATGCTAATGCTACAGGTGCTACTTTACCTGTAGGTGAGGCTGCGCGACCCAAGACATTGGCTGACTACAACCGTCCAGATCAGTTCTACACCAACAGATCAGCCATTTGTCCTCCCACTATTCAGAGGGATTTTGAGTTAAAGGCGCAGTACTACACACTTGTGGTTTAGATACCCTACCATGGATTGTCTCACGAGCATCGTATGGACCATCTGGAGAGGTTCGAGGATCTGATATCTGCTACTAAAGTCAAAGGAGTCCCAGAGGACTATCTCCTATGCAAGCTCTTCAAGTTCTCTCTTGCTAGAGAAGCTTCGCATTGGCTTAAGCAGCTACTACCAGAATCTCTCACGTCCTGGAGCGACATCAAGAATGCAATCTTAAGCAATTTCTTTGATGAAACACGCACTGAAGACTTGAGGAGCAAGATCGATACCTTCTCTCAGGGACCTGCAGAATCATTCAGAGGCTCTTGGATCAGATTCAAGTCTTATCAGAGAGACTATCCACACCATGGATTCAATGAAGTACAACTGCTCAGTACTTTCAACAGAGGCATCGCGGTGCAATACCAGATGGCTCTTGATGCTTCCAGCAATGGGAACTTCAACACCAGGAATCCAGAAGAGGCAGTAAAGGTGATTGAAAACCTAGCATCTAGCAACATCACCTAGAACACTGATTTTGAGAGAAAAAAGTATGCCACCATCCTTGGGAATAATCAGATGGATGAGGTGAAAGCAAAGCTGGATAGTGTTCACAAGCTTCTCAGGAAGCAGGTTTCCTTGGTTGAAGATGCAGAAGTTGTAGACACGGAGGGTAGAGCAGAGGAAGAAGAAGAAGTGAACTTCATTGGTGGAACTGGATTCCAAGGTTCTGGAAACCAGGGTGGAAACAGAAATTCCTATGAAAATAGGGGAAATTTCAACCAGAGTTCGCAGTACCAGAAACCCTACAATAGCATATACAGCAACAACATGAATTATGGAAGTTCCTACTACCAGAAGCCACTGCCGCCTACTCAAGAGTAAAGATGCAGAAGCTGTAGACACAGAGGGTAGAGCAGAGGAAGGAGAAGAAGTGAACTTCATTGGTGAAACTGGATTCCAAGGTTCTGGAAACTAGGGTGGAAACAGAAATTCCAATGGAAATAGGGGAAATTTCAACCAGAGTTTGCAGTACCAGAAACCCTACAACAGCAACTATAGCAACAACATGAATTATGGAAGTTCCTACTACAAGAAGCCACCGCCGCCTACTCAAGAGGGCAAGATTGAAGAGATGCAGGATAGAGTTCTTGAGACACAACAGCGAATGACAGTGGACTTCAATGGGAAGATTGACTCTGTCTACACCAACCTGAACACAAAGTTTGAGACTTTGAGCACTCATGTGAAGAAGCTGGAGATGCAGGTTGTGCAGACAGGAG
>NC_027754.1:15990445-15997272 GCF_000695525.1 Brassica oleracea var. oleracea
GGTGAAGGAAGAGAAGCTGCAAGAAGGAGATTTCGAAGTAGAAAGTTTGATGAGTTTCGGCGGATCGCATTGGTGTCGATCGACGCCAGACTTAGAACATCGATCGACTTCAGCTAGTCCAAATCGATCGACAGGATCTCCAGAGCATCGACCGATGACATCAACGGAGTCAACCGCATCTTGCAATGTCGTAAGGATTCTGACTCACAAGGAGTTCGCAGCAAAACACCCACATCCGCCCAGCCCTGATAACGTTCGAATCGCTCGACGAGCTGATACCTCCATCGATCGACATGGAAAATATAATATCGCTCGACAAACAAAGGCCGCCATCGATCGACAGCCTCCAGCGCCTATCGATCGACGAGCACCTATTACCTATCGAGTGCAGATGCCAAAGATAGATGTTGCACGTCTTAATGCACTCAGGCCCAAACCAAAACATTCAGAAAACCCACCAGAGACAGTTAGAACACCTTCAGATGATGGAGAAGATCCTATGGAAGAGGATAGGGTTCCTACTGGAAGAACCCTAAGGAGAAGAAAGGAAAAAGTGGTGAAACATCTGAAGAGGGGGGCTAATGAAAAGGAAAAGGAAAATTTCCGAAAGAGAGTCTTCAGAATTTCTATAGATAAGCCATTCGAGGATGCTTATTATACTGACAGATTGTGGATGTTCTTCAGAGAAACTAGAGAGAATGAAGAAGACATCAAGAGAATGTTATGTAAAGCTAGAGAAAACATGAGAATGAGGATTACATTGAAGAAGAAGAGTGATCATGAGCAATTTGTAATACCATGCACGGTGAAGGGTATTGAATTTCTACATGCCTTGTGCGACACAGGAGCGTCAGTCAGCATCCTACCTAGGGTTATGGCAGACCATTTGGGTCTGCAGGTGGAGCCTTCACAGGAACTGTTCACTTTTGTGGATTGTTCCCAGAGGTCCCAGAGGAACTCAGGAAGAATTGTAAGAGACCTAGAGGTGCATATTGATAATTCTCTAGTTCCAGTTGATTTCCATGTCTTGGACATCAAGCTAAACAGGAACTCTTCTCTACTACTTGGGAGATCCTTCTTATCAACAGTGGGAGCAGTGTGCAACTTGCAAACCAACCAGTTGTGTCTAACACTCATAGATCCTAATGCCCATTATGACCCCATTCCAGTCAAGAAGCCACAGATGTCCTCCAGAAGAATCAATGATCCAGGAATCACTGCAGCTTGCCATTGTGGAGTCGAGTACGAGACGGAATACTCAGCATCGATTGAGACTCACACAGCAACATCGATCGACAATGGCAATCAGAAATCGACCGACATACCACATAAAGAATCGGTCGATAGTCGTCCAGATGATTGGGAGAATGACTACTACAATCCCACTATTGCCACATACACCAAACAACACATGCATACAGAAGAGTATGATGAAGACTATGTGGAATAACGAGCTACCAAGTACAAAGCCATCCTTGATGAGGAGGATACACTTCTACATCATTCCTCTTGGAAAAGGAATGCACCATCGATCGATACTCAACCTCCTCAGAGAAACCGAAAACGCGCATCGACCGACATCGCCAACTACTCATCGAACGACGCGGAAGTGAACCGAGTAAGAGAGGGAGACTACTCGATTGGAAATTGGGCAGATGATCACCATCACGAAAGCTATGCAGTAGAAACAATAATTTAAAAGCCATGAGCAGATGAACTACATGAAGGTTTCACTTATGAGGAACTTCTCAACATGCAAAGACGAGATCAAATAGCTAAATATCAATCAGAAACTGCTTGGGGAAGAACACGATACACGTATCTGATCGACAGAGCACACCTTCCATCGATCGACATAAACCCTTCAACATCGATCGACAGAAATCCTTCAACATCGATCGACATCCGCTCTAAACCAATAACCATTGTAAGCGAACGAGATAAATTTAATAACGAGTATCTTACTCCAGACGAATTTGGTATTTTCAGGGACCCAGATGGGCACGCAAGAGAAATAGATGAACGTATATTGAATGTATCTCGAAAAGATATTGCAGACATCTTTCAGACAGCCAATGGAGCAGAAACTTTGTTCATTCATCAACGCAACATTCCAGAATACCAACAGAATGATACAAAGGAGTTCTATGACGCAGCTGGTGGCATAGACAAAAGCTTCAAAATAAGGTCTCGCAATCCCACTCGACCATCGACCGACATTGCCATCCCAGCATCAATCGACAGACAGCAAGAATTCTGCAGAAGAGCTTTTGATTCCCACGGTACCAGGAGATTCTACTGGGAAGAAAAGGATCAGTATGGCATCTACAGAGATGAACAGGGATACACCAGAGATCTAGATGGAAACATCATTCGTCTTCACAACACGAATATCAGAAGAGTTCTGGAAAGAGCTTCGAGAGATTAGCCAAGCTATATATGTCTTCCTGAACATGCTAACCTATTCACATAGACAAAGCTGGTACTAGAGATCTACACCAAGGACGAGATCAATGAGATGTTCTATGGAGTCTGTGGAGAACAAGAGAATAACAAAGAAGCTTTCCAGAAGAAGCTTGATGGTGTCTACTATCCATTGAATGATAGTATCAGTTGGCTAACTACTTGCATGGAGGAGATGAAGCAAGACATAGCCAGAATTCAGAATGCGACTGACGTTGTTCGATCGTCATCGATCGACATAGATCAACATACATCAATCAACATTCGTCAACGAACATCGATCGACAACCTGATGCCAACATCGGTCGACAATGATCCACCACGCCCACATACGATGAATTCTCAACAAAAATTTCACACCAGGGAAGAGATAGATTAGTTGGCAGAAGAGATCTATAGAGCTCTGGAAACTACAGAAGAGAGGCTTGATGGGAGATGTGATGACATCTATTTCTTAATGGATCTTAACATCAGTGCTTTGACTTCCAAGATTGAAGCTATGCAAGGGTAATTGGTGGAGATTCAGAGTTACATTTCCCGTCGACCAGAGGGATCGACATCGATCGACAGAGGCAACAACAAATCAACCGACATTCATCATAGAACATCGGTCGACGACGCTACAACCGAGGCCGGCTAGTACCAAAGATGACATCAGACATATCCGACACACATTACCATGGAGAGGAGATCTCAGCTGACACTTACGCCACACTTAGGAGACATCAGTTCGACCTGGAGAGTCTTGAAGAAAGATTGCAGAGGATGAAAAACAAAACTGCAACAATGAAAGAAAAATGGCGAGAGGGGATGAAGCTATGAGAGACTTCACTGGTACATGGTTCAACAACCGCAAAGAAGAGATGGATACTTGTCTTCCAACAAGTTCCAGCTTTCAACACTACTAGCCCAATCACCTCCAAAGTCAAGCTAAATGACTAGAACTTGCCTATTAGGTAATTTTTATTCAGTTTTTATTGATATACTATTTATGTTGGTTTTTAATTATTGCAGGTCATAAAAATAAAAAAAATAGATCCAAGTAGACGATTTCCGTGAGTATCGACCGACGAGAAGTTGTCGACATCGATCGACATTGCCTACCCTGTCACGACCGATATCAACAACCCTACACCAGTCGACATCCATTCCGGTCTGGTATATCATTCTAACTTGTTACATTGAGTTCTTATGATTTAATTATCACCATAACTCCGACTGAATTTACACTGGGGGGGAGTGTAGTTTAAGTCTGAGGGGAGGTTTACTGATAGTAATTTATTTATGAGTTTTTTTAAAAAGTTTTTCAAAAAGTTTTATTGAGTCAAGAAGGAGATAATGAACTTATAGATTTTGCTTGTTATCTAACAACTCTTTAGCACCATTCTAGATTTACTGATTGCAGATAGTACTAAAGATACTAAAGTGGATCAACCTGTCAACTATTCACACTTGCTGAGATTGTTTGAAGGAACCAAAGCTGACCTCCAACACTAAACTTGACACAACTGCTTGTCTTGGGGCTTGGTATGCATGGGATCGGATTCTTCAAACAAGTCTGGAAGGTAAAGCCTTGTGTAGATAGATTAATCACCCATTATCTCTCTATTTTCGAAATTATAAATAGATAGATAGATAAAAAAAATTATATATTATTATTATATTAGAAATTTATTAGGAAGGAATTCGAACATGACTTTGTGGCTACAACCATTAAGGCTTGCTTCATAAAAATTCTATAGGTAAAAGATTAGAATAGGACTTGGTGGCTACAACCATTAAGGCTTGCTTCACAAATAATCTTAGGATATAGGTCAAAAAGAAGTGAACAGGACTTAGTGGCAACCACCATTAAGGCTTGATTCATGGAAGCCTGTCCAATCTTGGTCAATGATCTTGCTAAATAAGCAGATTTTGACTAAGAGAGAAAATTAGTAGATAGAGAGGATAAGAACTAATGTTTACCTGCAGGTCCAGATACTTGTTTGAAAGTCCTTGCATCTTGTGATCGATACTCCCAAAGTTAAGCATATACTTTTATTTATGCTAAGAAATGAGGTTGGTAGAGGGAAATGTCAGACAAGATTTGCTAAGTTGTTGGCTAGATGAATTTGGTTGCTAAGCTAGGATATGGTATAATGTGCTTTTGTGATTAGGACTTTTTAGGATTGCAATCATGTAGAGGTTATGATTCTAAGTTTTAAATCATGTGAGTCCCTGCTGTTTTAGAACCTCTTTCAGAGAGGCTACCTGTTTGTTTTGCTTGAGGACAAGCAAAAGGGTAAGTCTGAGAGAGTTGATAGACCATGGATTTGACCCATTTTAATCCATGGTTTAAATGTGTTTTTACTAATAATTATTATATTATAGAGTCTATTTATTATATTTATAAGATCAGAAGTGATTTGGAGATAAGTGATGATTTTAGAGCATTTTGGAGATATTTGGAGGAAGCACCCGAGATGACCATCGAGCTCGACCATCGGTCGATATTGGAGAGGAATAATCGATCGATGTTCATATCTTGACATCGATCGACAGCGAAGCACGGAGAAAGCCCGTTTGGTCACAGCCGACTTGAAGCCCAAGTCTTCACCAATTTACAAGATTGCCCCTGACAAGTTTTAACCTAATCACTACAGAAAATGTAGGTATTAGTAGCATTAGATCATAGCGTTTATGACATTTTTTCTATTATACAACAATTCTTGCTTTTTTTATAGCGTTTTTCAATTCTAAACGCTATATTTGTTATCGCGGGAAAATAATTTTTTTAACCGCCTTAGCGAAATTTGGCTTTGACAAAATATTTCGATATGATAAAAATTACTTTTTTTTTCTTAAGTCATTTTCTTGGTGCTGGTTATGAACGAGCCTCGAACGACGGCGTACAGACTGGTGATGATAACGACGCACGCCTCCATCCTCTTTCACTGAGTTTGCGACCATCAACTCAGATCTCGCCGGTGACGTCCCCGCCGCCGCTTCGTCTAGCAGTGGCACCACCATCAGCTGCTGCTCTCTCTACCACCGTCTGAACCTCCAGAGCCCCCAATCCCTCCAGACCCACCAATGTAAAAGTTTCTTCAATCCCCTGTTGATTCAACCTTCGGGATATTGATATTTGGGTTTGGATTATCTTATTGTTGTTTGTGGGTTTGATGCAGCGGAACCATAGGAGATATTGAGGAAGTTCTCGGAGAAGAACACTCGGCGCTCAGGGACTTACTTATGCGTTGACAAAGGAGTTACTTATGTTGTCATTAAGGTTTGTAAAATAACCTTAAAAGTTTCCAACTTTCTGGTGAGTTTCACTTGGATGCTTGATGGCTGATGATATGATTTGTGGGTGTTTTGTATGTTTTATTTAGAAATGGAAGTGGATGATATAACTATGCACACATGCTACGAAGGTGGACTTGAGACAAGTAGGTTTCTGAGAAGCAGAGTTGGAAATGGTTGTGGACTGGTAATTGGTCCACACAATAACAAGAAGAAAGAAGGATCCAGAATTCATCAAAAACATCTCTTGTTTGTTTTTAAGTTTTGTATGACACAGAATTCTCCGAGAACAGCTTGCTAGTTGCTAAGTCTTCCGGCAATGATCATGGTTTGTTCTCTTATCTTCCATATCTCAGTTCAATAATTTAATCATTTTCGAAGTCTTACAAACACCAGAATCTCTGTTCTTGGCTAAAGTTTATTTTTTGCCCTGTTCTTGGCTAAAGTTTGGCTTTTTCCTTGTTTTTGTTTCACCTATATTCTCTATGTTACGATTTTAAGTCTTTGATTGGCAACATTTTATGTATTTACTCTGTTTCTTGTCTGTTTTGGTCATGAAGAACACCTGACCAAAGTTTTTTCTTTGCTTTATTCTTGTCGTGTTCTGGCTTGTAGTGGCGGCTTCAACTACGGATAAAGCTGTAGCTAAACTGCCAAATGCACCAGTTTTCTCATGTTAAGTCCGGTTTAGATAAAAGTATGGTGCTTTGATTGTTACGACAGCAGAGAGGGAGCTTGGAACCATGAGCTTGATTCATTGACACAGGTTGATCTCAACAACTTCGAAGTTTCTTTGCTTTCATTTTAGTGGTTTGCCTTTTCCTTATGTGAGAAAGTGGGGTTATGGTTATTGTGGGAACCGAAATTCACACCGTCGAGTTTTGTTAATCGGAGGAAAGCCAAGTTAACCTAGTCTTCCCTGAAGGTCCCGGTTATCTGCTGGGCCACACACGACCCGATCAATATGAAAGAATAAAATGAAAATAAGCAGAAAAAGAGAATAAGAGGATCTTATTTCTGAATTCGCGTTTGAGCGTGAACAACAAGTAAAGACCTAGGCTACAAGAGCTGTCGGTACGTTC
>NC_027754.1:15997951-15999659 GCF_000695525.1 Brassica oleracea var. oleracea
CGGCGAGCTGACCTGCCCGATGGTTGAGCTCGTCGGGCGAGTATAACCACACGTCGGTTCAGCTCTCCGGTGAGTGGCTTTTGTACGGGATTCGCCCAGCGAGCTGACCCGTGTGATGGTTCAGCTCTCAGGTGAGTGGCTTTTGTACGGGATTCGCTCGTTCGTTCACTTCCGATCTTTCTTTCAGTGAATGCTTTGCGAGAAATCCGTGAATAAGAAATAATCATAGCCGTTGATTTATCTTTTGATTTTGTTTCCTTTACCTGGATCTCTCGCGAGAGAAACAGAGATGCAGACTCTTTGGCTAAGCAGGTTTTGTCTGCTGAGCTAGCCTTAATGGCTTCACCAAACAATGTTTAGAGCATTGAATGAATGAAAGTATGTGTTTCAAAAAAAAAAAAAATTCTTCACACATCTCTCTATCACATTCTCTTTTCTCCAAACTACCTATCAAGAATGTCTTCCTCCCCAAGTGAAAAGAAAAGCTCCGACGTCGAGATGGGTGAGGCCAACTCGGCACTTCCGACTCCGGCCATGCATGAAGCTACTCCAGCTTTCGTCGCCGGGTTTCTTTCTTTCAAAGAGAGACTGTCCAGACGCAGTGCCGAGAAGGAAGGGGGTCGGATTCAGCCTGAGGTGCAAGCTCTCCTTTCTTCGCATGCGACGTCGACCTTGGCTGGAGGAAACAAGTCCCCTGGTGATGCCACGCCCTTCGCAGAATCGGCCATGGTTCCTGTTCAAGTTCCGGAGGTCTCGGCTCAACCCTCTGACTCTTCGACCACACAAGTCCCAGCTTCTAAGGAGGTGATGCCACGCCCTTCGCAGAATCGGCCATGGTTCCTGTTCAAGTTCCGGAGGTCTCGGCTCAACCCTCGGGCTCTTCGACCACACCAGTCCGAGCTCCTAAGGAGGAGAAGGCGACGGAGTTGATGCCTCCGACTTTGGATAGGAAGGAGATCGTCTTAGGGCTTCCCGCGTCCAGTGCTGCTCCTTTGACCAAAAGTCGCAAGAGGACTGGCGCTGCGACTGAGACCGTCAAGAAGAGGAGATGTACCGCTGGCGCGGAAGGGAAGCCCTCAGGACCTTTGTCGCAACATCGTGCCAAGGTTTGTTTTGACTATTTTCAGCATAAGCCACCTTGTTTTATCTTGACCCTTATTTCATGTTTAGTTTGTATCCCTTATTGACGGGATGCTCAGCGACTGCGGATCAGAGATAGAGCGTTCGACAAGGGGCCTGGCTGAATCGCGAGAGGCATTGAAACAAGCCGAGGCTGTGGTTAAATCTACTGAAGTTGCTTGTGCTGCTGAGCTCTCTCAGCTGGAGGTTCGGGTCAGCGATCTCGAGCGGGACCTCGGAAAGTCGGCGAGCGTATTGTTCAAGCTGAAGAAAGAGAAGAAGAGCAAGGCTTCTGAAGTCCGTCGTCTCCAGCGTGAAATTCAGAACCGAGAAGAGTCGAGGACTGTTGTTTCGAGGGATGATTTTCACGCTCGCCTGACGAGGATGGCTGTTCGAAGGCTTCCGACGGGGACTTCGACTCGATCCTCTCTCAGCTGCAGTTCGAGTACACCCTCACGCCGGGTTCGGAAGAGACCGAGGGGCAAGGCCCCGTGGCTGAAGATGGTGGAGATGTTGCGAGCGGGAGAGGAAACGACGAAGCAGCCGAGGGAGGCGATGGCTGTGAGGTTGAGGATGAAGGTGGTGCTCC
>NC_027754.1:15999804-16001354 GCF_000695525.1 Brassica oleracea var. oleracea
AAACATTTTTGGCTTATTATAAATCGAGAGAACTCCGGGTTTTTCGAAGTTAGAGGGCGAAGGAGTGAGTTGTCGTCTCGTTCCTTGCCCCCGGACGATCACCGTATCCATAGTCTGTTGAGCGCGCAGCTTTTGCTTTGTGCGAGACAAGTTCTGGGATCTCATATCGGGATGTCGATATTATGCCTTTGAGATGTCAGGATCCAGCAAGACTGGGTTTAGGGCAAGACCTAGGTTTACTTTCGGACTAAGGCTATGCGATGACAAGTCGGCTTTCGTTTTGCATGTTTGCGATTTCTACCTGATTCGTACCGATATAAAGTCCGCAGAGTGTTATCGGCTTATATGACTTGTCTTGGCATGAATCGAGCTACTTCCAAAAGTCGTTTGGAGGTGTTGGTCAAAATTTTGGATTTTATTGTATAGCGCGCTATGGTATCCTTGTCGGATGTAAGAGTGCCTATCCTTTCGAGGGCGGCTAGTGTCTGTTTAGGACGTTAGGGCTCGTTTGTTGTGATCAGCAACAAAGAAGTGATGTCATTTTAAAGGTATTTTACCGTTAGAGGTATGTTGAATTTGGAAACAAGTTGTTTCCATAAGTGTTGGAAAGACCGTAGCTTCAAGCGTGTTGCGACGTCTCACAGTGCCAGAAGTTAATCTTTTTTTGTTTTGAGCCGCGTTTTTCTTGCAGCCTTTTTACTAAGGATGCTTTTTGTTATGAGCATTTGTGGGTTTGTTGGTTTAAGCGTGATAGTTGATTTAGGCGTTCTGGGCGAAATCTGGACCGCCGTTCTAGCCGTTTGTCGGATAGTGGGCTTAGCGATTGTAGCGTCGCGTTTTTTTGTTTTGTAAAAAGTTTCGAAAAGATTGACTTTTTGAAAGTTGTGGGAGTATACGAGTATACGTACCCATTCCCCCCCCCCTTTTTTTAAGAAGGGGGGGTAGCTGAACTCGCTGGGCGAGCTGCCTACGTACCCTTTTTTCGGGGATCAAGCCATCTCGTAGTTCTTTTTTGTTGTTGCAGGCGTTCCTACTCATTGGATAGGGTCGTTTCTGTTACTTTGGCCGTTGAGGCTTTAGCTAAATCGGCAGCCGTTTCGTGAGTCGGGTTTTCCGCTGGTAGGGGGATGGACTCCGGGATCGCGTCGCTGTCCGGAGCCGTTGCATGGGCGTGTGATTCCGAATCGCTCTTTGTGGAACCTTCGGGAGTACTCTGATTTTTCTTGACTCGCTTCGGGCTAATTGCAGGGGTGTTCTGATTTTGTCGTAGCTTATGCTCGGCCAAAAAGCAGAGCCTAGATTGTTTCTGGCATCCCCAGATTATTGTTGTTCCGTTTGGTGTTGGGAACTTGATGATAAGGTGGTAAGTCGACGGTACCGCCTTCATTGCGTTGATCCATGGGGTTCCCATGATAACATTATAGATGGCCGGGTTATCGACTACAGCGAAGTCATCGATTTTCGTGACTTCCCTTGCCATGACCAGAAGTTTGATCGATCCGTGGGTCATTGATGTTGTGCCCGAAAAACCGGTCAGTGGTTTTGGTTTC
>NC_027754.1:16001497-16002638 GCF_000695525.1 Brassica oleracea var. oleracea
TCCTCCTCCTCGAAAACAATCGTATCGTTTGGAGCGTTGTCGGTCGGGGACCGAGTCGTCCAGTTAGAACTTGTTTCCGCCTTTCTACCATAGGCCTTGATGGACGAAACAGAGTATGGTAGAATTGCGTTTTTTCCGATGATCATGTTTATCCTCCGGCGGGTACTATTGTCTCCAAGGTCATCCTGACATCTTTTGCGTTTCTCGCCAGACTGGTTTGCGCATGCGTCCCTCTTGGGAGACTCTTTATCAGTCCTGGGAGGGCAGTCGGAATCCAGGATTAGGTCTTTTATGCTAGTTACCTTCGAGAGGTCGCCAGCGAGGAGTTTTGCGGCTAGACTTGCGCCGAGAACTTTGCAGTTCGTAGTGGAATGACCTTTGGTCTGGTGGAACTCGCAGTATGAGTTATCCTTGTACTGGGTCCTGGTCCAGGTGTTTCCGGAGGTCTTTCCTTGTTCGGAATTGATAGTGTAGTTGTGCTCGCCCTGGACGTCTTCTCCCTCGTGGTGGACATACTTGTCGTTTCGAGAGCTTTTCTTTTTTGTGGGTGTCTTCTGCGGGTTGTACTTCTGGGAGAGGATTTTCATCTCCTCTTCCATTACGATGAAGTCCGTTGCCTTATGAAGAGCATCATGAATCGTTCTCGGATTTTCGAGGGATATCCATTACCGGAATTTTGACCGGTACCAGAGAGTTTTCTTCAGAGCATCGATCGCCACTTTGTCGCTGATCCCGGTGACTCTTGCCATTACCTCGCGAAGTGGCTCGTCTTCTCTTTGAGTCAGGCTCCAGAGATCGACGTCCGCGGTTTCTCTGTCCATGAACATGGAATACTGCTTGAGAAACTCTGAAGCAAGTTGGCGGAAACTTCCGATGGAATTTCGGTTTAGGCAAGAAAACCATTCGAGCGCGGCTCCTTTGAGGTTTTCGACGAAGAGGAGGCAGTAGCCAGCGTCTCGTTCGTGTTCCTTGAGTTTGCACCTCCCCATCGCGATCTGGAAAGACTTCAGGTGCGCTTTGGGTCGGTGGTGCCATCGTAGATGGGAATTTGATCTTCCCTGGGTCCGAGACGTTGGTCTCAGTAATCCGGGCAGTGAACGGGGTTTTGCGTGCTTCCTCGAGAAGTCTGTCGATCTCGGGC
>NC_027754.1:16003173-16003287 GCF_000695525.1 Brassica oleracea var. oleracea
TCGAGTTTTGTTAATCGGAGGAAAGCGAAGTTAACCTAGCCTTCCCTGAAGGTCCCGGTTATCTTCTGGGCCACACACGACACGATCAATATGAAAGAATAAAATGAAAATAAG
>NC_027754.1:16008437-16017061 GCF_000695525.1 Brassica oleracea var. oleracea
GTTTTGGCCTGAGGAAGCCTTGTCCGCGTGTGCAGCTCGATTGCCCGGAGTCTCGAAATCAAGTCTTCTACCGCTGCGGGCTCTTGTGGTCCCGCGCGGAGCTTTGCTCCTGGCCTTCGCCGTTAAGGTTTCCACCTATTTTGCGAGAGAGGCCACGAGTTTTCCTTGTTCGTCCGATTTTTTTCTGAGCGCAGGCGAACATTTCCTTCATCTGGTCTTGTATCGCGGTGTCGGCAGTGACCGTTGATACGTTTCTAGCTGGAGTTTCTAGGCTACAAGAGCTGTCAGTACGTTCGCTAGTCTAGCGACCTAAATCTAAACTAGTTGAGTCGCAGCCCGATTAGTAAAAACGGAAAAAGATGCCTAAATTGCTCTAAGTGCTAAGTTGCTCTGATGTGCTCTTATCTTCTGCTCACGCTCTCCTTATATAGTCGCTCTAGGTCGGTGGCCCATCCTTCGCCTTCGGGCCCAAGTCTATCTCTTTTGGGAATATTCCATTTTTCGTCGATCTTGGTAGTTATCCTCGAATCTTTACATTTATCTTTGGAAACTTAGCATTTATCGTATTTCTGCGAGTGAGGACAAACCGTAATAAATTTTATGGGCTAGAATCCCTTCTGAGAGCGTAGACGAGCCTCTAAACCAGTTTGGATCCTTGCGGACCGTTCTTAGGCCTTTCGGCGTTTATACGATTTCTCGGTTTTAGTCATAAAACTTCGAGAATAACTTTAATCAAAACGAAATGAGAAGTATATGCTCCTGAAGGTCGGATATCACAGCTATACGGAAGATACAAGAGTCGAAGTAAGTCGGACAGGCCGCGATCAGGTCGAGCTCGCCGGACGAGCCGACTCGCGTGATGGCCGAACTTGCCGGCGAGCACAACCACACGACGGTTCAGCTCGCCGGCGAGCTGACCGGCGCGATGGTTGAGCTCGCCGGGCGAGTGCAACCACACGGTTCAGCTCGCCGGTGAGCTGACTGGCGTGATGGTTGAGCTCGTGGGGTGAGTATAACCACACGTCGGTTCAGCTCGCTGGCGAGCTGACCGACGTGATGGTTGAGCTCGCCAGCGAGCTGACCCGCGTGATGGTTCAGCTCTCCGGCGAGTGGCTTTTGTGCGGGATTCGCTCGTTCGTCCACTTCCGATCTTTCTTTCAGTGAATGTTTTGCGAGAAATCCGTGAATAAGAAATAGTCATAGCCGTTGATTAGAAATAACCATTTTTGACCTCAACAGTTATGCTTAAGCAAATCCATATTTGGCTTGGGTATGTATTGAAGCGAGATGTGGGACTTGTTTTGGTTAACATAATAGTATTTTTTTATGTATTTTTAGATAATTTATGCAATAAAAAAAGTTAAATGTATATTCTGGATAATTTATAGACACAAAAGTAATATGATAAAAAGAAAATCCAACACTAATAATAAATAATAAAAATAAAATAAAAAACCTATTCACCTTAAGTTCTAAACCCTAAACATGCCCTAAACCCTAACTACATATTTCAAACCCTACATCTTAAATTCCATTTTATACATAAATCTTCAACTTTAAACATTTTAATTCAAACATTTGGATTATATATCATACAGAAATATTCAAGTTTAAAGATTATAATACAAACCCTACATATACATACCCCTAGCCATACTTATAACTCCAAACCCTATATCATATTCCAAACTCTATACAAAAAGTAGTAAATCATAACACTTTAAAATTATAACACTTATTTTATACTAAATTATGAAATTATACAAAGTATAAAATCTAAATAAAATATGTATATTCATAATATAACTTCAATCCCTAAAGTCCAAACCACATACTTCATAAGATGATAATTTGTACTGTTTTTTATGAGCCATTGATTGATTTTTAAATCAAAGGTCCAAAATCAATCTTCTATCTATTTTTCCCCCTTGTTTTCTATTGGTTTGGCGCGGATCATCCTCTGCACCGTTAGATCATAACGAACCAACGCTTGAGATTGTTTTTTTTTTCAATTATTTTCTGAGAACAAATCGCGTTGGAGAGAGATAGAGAGAGAGGGGTCAGAAAAAAAAAGAGAGAAAGGCGACTGGGTGCTGTGCTCGACGCCCTAGCAAACCTCGGCCTCCTTCTCTTCTTCTTCTTCCTCGTCGGCCTCCTTCTCTTCTTCTCTTATTATTTCTCTAAACTCTCTGATTTTTGGTTTATCTCTTCATATTCATGCTAAGAACTGATAGATCTGTGTTGTGGTTGTCGAAAGCTGATAGATTAAGGTTCTCTGATTTTGTTTTTGTGTTTAATCTGTTCTCACAAGTCTGATCGAAACTTCTCTTCTTCTTGAAAATTCTCTTTGATTTATACTTGTCTTTGGTTGAATTCGAAATTGATCTGAGAAGGGTGGGTTTGATTTTCGTTTTGATATGTTTCTGTTAAAGTGTAAGATTGAGCGCTTCTTTTCTATTGTTTCTGTTTCTGATTATCAACTTTTTTCTGATTATCAATCTGATTTATTAAGATTTGAATTTCTTTTTGAATCTGTCTCTGTTGGTGTTTTCTGTTCTGTCTGAGATTATGTAAGAATCAACGTCCATCTCTGTTTCTTTTGTTCTTGACTCTTAAACTGCAGAAACTTATATTCTTTGTTTGTGTGCTAATTGGAATGCTCAAAGGTTCGTGCTGTGTACAAGAAGTACTCAAAGATCGAGAACGGAGGTGTTGCTTTGGTTTCACCAACCAAGTCGCTATTGGGTTCTGCTGCTGCTGATTCGAAGAAGCCTTGAGTGATGGCAGAAGAAGGCGATGGACAGGGCTAGAGAAGAAAGAGACAGGAAGAAGCAGACAACGTAGAGTTTAGGTTTTTGGTTTATTAGGTTTGTGATAAGATACTAAGAGAACGTGGCCATCTCCATAAATTAATTGTTAAGATAGTTTAGTTTCCATATTGCATTTTATTTAGTGGGATTATGCTTCCTTAACTTAAGGGTGTGTATTGCTTCTTACCCACGTTTGTTTCACGTAGCAGTTAGTTTATTTCTTTAGTATTGTATTTAAGCATGAGTTGAGAAGAGAAGAAATATGAAAAGAAAATTGCAGTAAACTTGTCCTTGAGAACCCAAGTGTTCTTGTTCTTGTGTTCTTGTTTTGATCAACATTGATTGCCCTTGGCAAGGGACCTATCAATGGTATCAGAGCAGTTCTGTTCTTGTTGACGGCATTCCGACGAATCAACGTTCAGCAGGAACCAAACTATCCTTGGAGGCATAATCTATGGACCTCTACACCGAGATCTATGGAGCCCCTATCTTTGATGTCTATGACGATGAAGAGCCAAGCTATGATGTCTATGATGATGCGGTTCCGATTAATGGTGATGAAGACTCGCCGTTTCTAGGCTTTGAGTATTTTGAAAAAAATATTCAAGCCATGGATTCAAAGATTGTTGAAGACTCAAGCTTTGCTCCTTTACCGAACAAGGACTTATTCAAAGAATTCATTGATGTGTCCCATATTGAAGCCGTTATCACACGACTTTGGATCCAAAGCGTTGCGCACAAAACATATGGGCTCTCCATTACTGCTCCTACGCATCCAATCCAAAGCCATGAACTGCCGACCTCAAAACCAAAGATGCTCAACGAAGAACAACCAGTTCCTGGTAAACCACCACCGTTACGAGATAAGAAGTTCACACCGTCATGTGTATTCAGAAAAGGGGTTCTAGCTACAAGTCATTCACCTCCACTCCGCCACAATGCGATTCTTCTTATCAAACCTGAACGTGTCTTCCAAAGTCGGCTTGTGAGACAAGAAAGCGTTTGTTTTCTGGATGTTTTATTATGTGGAAATTATTTGCTCCTCAGAAAGCTACGTGGATTCAGAGAAGCTTCAATGTTTTGTGTCAAACCTTGAGGACAAGGTTGTTTGGAGGATGGGAGTATTGATAAGATACTAAGAGAACGTGGCCATCTCCATAAATTAATTGTTAAGATAGTTTAGTTTCCATATTGCATTTTATTTAGTGGGATTATGCTTCCTTAACTTAAGGGTGTGTATTGCTTCTTACCGACGTTTGTTTCACGTAGCAGTTAGTTTATTTCTTTAGTATTGTATTTAAGCATGAGTTGAGAAGAGAAGGAATATGAAAAGAAAATTGCAGTAAACTTGTCCTTGAGAACCCAAGTGTTCTTGTTCTTGTGTTCTTGTTTTGATCAACATTGATTGCCCTTGGCAAGGGACCTATCAGTTTGGTTCAATGTTTTTGGTTATCAAGTTTTGGTTAATTATGTGTTGGTTTAATTTTTTTGGTTAATGTATAAACTGATTTTATTTGTACACAAAATTTTAATAATAAATAAAATTTAATTTTTAAATTATAAAGAATTCTCTATTTAATTATAATCTGATTAATTTTTATTACAAAAATTCAAAATAAATATTACATTTAAAAAATAAAACCAATTTATTATTATAAATATTAACAATTGCATAGAAATTAATGCTATTATTGTACAATTAACTATAGCATAAACGGAATCCGCTATTAAAAGTGTTGGACTTATTATAACGGGCGCTGTCAGAGCGGACAAAGAATCGCTATTATTTAGGATTCATTGCGTTTGTCGTCCGCTATTACTACCTTTATTTCCTGTAGTGAATTATATAAGCTTTGCCACCATGTCAGAGCCAAAGTGTGCTTTTCTGGTTTTATTATTTTCACAGCAAGGTTTTCTAGGAGTTTGATAGATCGGAGAGAAAATCCAAAGTTATAATTTGTGATTGGAACTCCATTAATATCTATTTACCATTCTAATGAAGTTTTCTTACCTAATTGCTTTTATGAATTGTTTAGCCATGTCTAAGTAGTTCTATTGTTAGATTTTAGGGTTTAAATAGGTTAGGAAGGATTAGCCCCAACTATAGATTGCTGAGTTGTGGTAATTGTCATTAAGATTATTCATTAATGCATGTCTCTAGATTAGCTACCTAGAACCTGCCATAGGATTGATAGATAAAAGCGAGAGATTCATTCTCATCCTGAAAACATTCTAACTGAACTAAGTTTCTTTCTATGAGTAAGGCGAGAGCTGATCAAGTGAGCTTAGTAATCATTCATTCAACCCACGCATAAAGCTTAACTAGAAGCGTGTCGATTGATATCATTATTGAATAATCGATCGACGGAGCGAAAGGTGTATCGATCGACACTTTCTATTGATCGACATACGAGAGTTGAGATCATTAGATCTAGTTAATAGACAAGTCCAAACATTGCGAACGCTGATGGACTTGTTGACTAAGTAGTTCAGCTTTACATTATCATGCATGCAACTCATTAGGCATCTGTAGGATTACAATCCAAGTTTCCTGAATAAAAACTCTAAGTCTAACTATTTCCTTTTTAAGCACCAAAACCTCAATCAACCTATTGAACAAATACTCGTTCAATATAAAACTGTAATTTACATTTAAATCTCTGAAACCATCTATCTTAACAAATCATATTATATTTCTTAGGTTCCCTAGCTCCCTCTGAATTTGATCCCTAAGTACTACAACTGAACCTTTTATTTAAGAGAGTATAAATCACTCATTAGGGTAATTTGAGTGGTATCACTAGAGTAAGCGAGAGCTGATCTAGGAAGCTTAGTGAACACATTTAGCATGTGCATTAACGCTTGACCAAAAGCGTCGATCGATATTCTAACCAAATAATCGGTCGACGGTTCAACAAGTGTATCGATCGATATCCCTATAGAATTATCGCACTACAAGAAAACATAACCTTAACGAGGGCGGTTTTCCTCGTTATTTCGTCGTAAAAGAGGCTTTACGACGAAATAGCGAGGAAGCGCGTTTGCTCGTTACTCGTCCGTCGTAACACATATTTCCTCGCTAATTCGTCGTAACTTAGCGAGGAATATATTTCGTCGTAAAGACGAAGTAGGGCGATTCGTCGTAAAGACCACGTCAATATTCCACGCAAAGACGTCGCTACAATTCCTCGTAAATACCTCGAAATGAGTTCCTCGTAACCTACACGTAAATACCTTGAAAGAGTTTCCTCGCAAAATACACATAACAACCACGAAACGATTTCCTCGTTAAATACTCGTAAACTTTTTCTCGTTATTTCCTCGCAAATGTTTCCTCGTAAAATAGTCGTTAATTGTTTCTCGTCATTTCCTCGTAAGGTTTCCACGTAAAGAGGTCGTACATTAGCTACGAATTTACTTCGTTTTTATTATTTTTACAGAATTTAAAAATATAATTAAAAAATAATTAAAATTATTTAATTTAATAATAAATTAAAATTTAAAATAAAAATAAATCAAAATGAAAATATTTTATATATAAATAAGTTTTGAATTTATATAATACAACAACCAAAAAAAAAACTAAGGGTCGTTCATCGCCCGGTAGAATTCATCACTCCTCCTCGTAACATCCGCCTCGTTATGTACGTCGGATGACTCGCCTTGAATGGGATGTTGTTGTCGCATGTTCCTCAACATGGACTCCCATTCCGGATTTGTGGCCGCAATAACGTCCAAGAAGCCCTCGACTCCACCCATACGAGATTTTGTCGCGGTCAACTCGTTACGCAGCTGAGCGGACTCTCTACGCAGCTCAGTGACTTCATCATCCCGTCGCTGACCATAAGACGATGTCGCTCTCGGAACATCGTTGACGGAACCAATACCCAACGTCCGTCCCTTTTTTTTAGGGACAACCTTAAAAACAAAAAAATAAATATTGTAAGTAAATATTTAAAGTTAAATTAAATGAATAATTAAAAATTAATTTTTTTGAAAATTTACCTCCTCGTAAATCTTATCCACTTCAAGTGTGGATAAGGTGACGGGTAATCCGTCGGTAGACTGCTGGGTCAGCTGAGTCTGGCGGTCTTCAACCCGAGCAACTACGTCATTGTAGATTTGCTCGGACTTGCCATCTACAAATACGCCCGCCTTGTTCTTGTGGGTCCTCTCGTAAAGTTCCATAAGAGACGGGAGATGTCCCGTCTCTTTGGCCTAAAAAAAACAGTTAAGAAAGTTAGAATAAATTAATATAATTATTAAAAAAATTATTTAATAAAATATTTAATTACCATTTCCAAACGGACACCGGCGTGGGGTTTTTGGCCCGTAGTGTGAAGCATCGGCCCGTTCCCGTGCTCATCAACCGTGTTACGGGGGTTAGAGCAAGCCTGGGCGATTCTAATCGAATCAGGAAGGCGCCAATAACGGATGAGGCCATCCCACACATCCGTGGTGAGCTCAGCGGGTTTGCCACGCTCATACCCCTTCACGATCCAGTCACCCTTCCAGTTGGAGACCGTGTCCAACAAGCAAACTTTCGCTTTCGCGTTAAACTTCTTCCTCACCCTCTCAGTGATCCCCAAAGCCCAATTATATTTTTGCTGTTGGAAAAAATAAATTAACAATTAGTTTTTTAGAAAGTATATATATAAATCATGAAAAAATTAAAATATATATAATTAATTAATAGAAACTTACAGCGTAAATTTTGAACCACGTCTTTCTGACGTAGTGAGGCGTCTTACTCCAGTTTGGATGTGCCATGGAGAAGTAACCCTTGATCGTGTCGGTTACGTCCGATGCAAGACATCCGTCAACCCCCCACCTGGAAAATACAAATTTAAAATATAAATTATTTTTAATGTTATAAAAGAAATTTAAACGAATTAAAAAAAAATTAATGCAACATACCACAAAGATCCGTCCGGTCGGTCGGGGTCGATGACTGGTAAACCTTCTCTGCCTGGCAGACTGAGAATGTCCTCTACAGTGTACTGCGAGTAAGGAGCACTAGGAGGCACCATCAGATCAGGATGAATATCGGCAACCATCGGAGGTGCCATCGGAGGAGGCACAGGAGGAGGCATCGGAGGAGGCACATGAGGAGCCGATGGTGCACTAGAAGAAGTAGACCCAGAGACTCTCTGAGTGTACTGAGTCTCGGGACAGTCTCCTGGCCCGAAGAACTGGGAGCGGAAGAAGAGGACGGGTCTAAACGACTACCCGGCTCACCGAAGATCTCTCTGTAATGGGCAGTAAGTCTTCCTTTTCGAACCTGGAAAAAAAAATGAAATTTTTGAAATTAACATCAACAATATATTTTCCAACATTATCCACCTAATCAACACTAAATAACATAAAATCCGCAAACCTATCTAAATTCCCTATACTAACCACCTAATATCTAACCAAATCAGAGAGGAATCAGGCTTACCATTGCTACGAAATGGAGAGGAAGTAGAGAGGAAGTAGAGAGGAAAGAAAGACTGAGCGCTCGGGTGTATATATAAGATTACATATCGTCGCAAATTCCTCGTAAGTTTACGACGAAATAGCGAGCAGTTACAAAGGCCCGAGTTTTTTTTTACGAGGAAATGGCGAGGAATCACAAAGGCCCGTGTTTTTGTTTACGAGGTATTAACGACGATTTTGCCTACGTGGAATTAACGAGGCTTGCTTTCCTATAAATATACCCACAACTCTCATTCGCAAACCACACACAAACTCCCAAATCACACCTTATCTCAAATCACAATCCTCAAAAAAATCCTATTCAAATTATAAATATTTGAAAAAATAGGAAAAGGA
>NC_027754.1:16017960-16041070 GCF_000695525.1 Brassica oleracea var. oleracea
AAACCCGAAACCCGAAACCCCAAACCTGAAACCCCAAACCCCAAACCCCATATTCCTTATTTTCTACTTCATATATTTCAAACCCCATCTTTATTTCCATTCCAAACCACAATTCCCACATTTGCTTATTCATAAAACAAACTCCCACATTACCTTATTCAAAAAGCAAACCCCACATTATCTTATTCATAAAACAAACTCCCTCATCTTATTTATTGTATTCATGATGTTCTCAAAGAAATTCTTCTCTATATGCATCACATCGAGGTTGTGGCGCAGAAGAAGATCCTTCCAATATGGCAACTCCCAAAATATACTCTTCTTGTGCCAGTTGTGATGAACACCGTAAGAATCTGGCATATTACGAGGGACATGCCAATTACCACCCCAACGAACTGTTTCGTTAGCTCCGTAGTAGTCGATTTGCGCTTCAATTTGTTCTCCAGTTAGATATGGAGGAGGAGTGTCTCTCACAACCCTTTTGTGCCTAAACAAATTCTTGTTTCTTCGGTAAGGATGGCCAATGTGAAGAAATCGACGGTGACAATCAAACCAACTTGTCTTCCTACCATTCTTCAGTTGAAACGCATCTGTCGTTCCATTACAATATGGACAAGCTAATCTCCCATGTGTAGTCCATCCAGACAACATCCCATAGGCAGGGAAATCACTTATGGTCCACAAAAGCATCGCTCGCATCGTAAAATTCGTCTTCGTTGAACAGTCATACGTCCTCACCCCTGTTGACCACAAATCCTTCAACTCTTTTATCAGTGGTTGTAGGAAAACATCCAGGGACCTTTTTGGATGGTTCGGACCAGGTATTAATATGGTCAAGAATAGTAACTCCCGTTGCATGCACATCTCCGGTGGCAGGTTGTATGGAGTAAGAAAGACTGGCCACAATGAATATTGTCTCCCTGACATTCCGAACGGACTAAATCCATCTGTGCATAATCCGAGATACACATTCCGGATATTGCTAGCGAAATCTGGATGTACTTTGTTGAAATGTTTCCAGGCTCTTGCATCTGATGGATGAGTCATCTCACCATCCGTCTGAGTATGCTCGGCATGCCATCTCATCTTTCCAGCAGTGTGCTCTGATTGATACAATCTTTTCAATCTGTCTGTAATTGGTAGGTACCACATCCTTTGGTACGGTACCCTATTACGTCCTCGTCCTTGCGGCTTGAATCGTGGCTTCTTGCAGAATCGACATTCTTCTAGCTTCTCATCATCTCCCCAATAGATCATGCAGTTGTCGATGCAAACATCTATCATCTCCGAAGGCAACCCAAGACTATAAACCAGTTTCTGAATCTCATAATAAGAATCAGCAGACACATTGTCTTCCGGCAAGTACTCTTTAAACAAGTCCGCCCATTCGTTCATGCAACTTTCATGTAGATTGTGATCAGTTTTAATATTCATCATTCTAGCAGCTAACGACAATTTAGAGAGACCTTCTCTACAACCACTGTAAAGTGGTTGATTCGCCGCGTTTAACATTTCGTAAAACTTTTTTGCATCTATATTAGGTTCTTCATCTTCATCATGAGCTACGAATGCATCAGCTACCATATCATGAACCCTATCATAATCTACCATCTCCTCTTGCTGGTAACTATGTTCATTATGCAAATGATGATCAACCGGTTCTTTTTCCTGAAAATTGCTATTACTACTACTTGCTTCATTCTGATCATAATTAAAACCTTCTCCATGTTGAAACCAGATATAGTAATTTTCCGTGAAACCTCTATTTATTAAATGCTTCCAAACATTTTCACGGTTTGCCAGTTTCGAATTGTTGCATTTCCGACAAGGACAGAACATCTTACCATTTTCTTGGGCGAGCGGTGTTGAATCTGCTTGATGCATAAATGTCTCCAGACCCGCAAGGTATTCTTTCGTCACTCTCCCGTTAGCATCTCTATGCATATACATCCACTTCCGCAACTCGTAAATAGTCCCGGAGCCAGCCATTTTTTTTCTTTCAGGTTTTTTGTTGTTGGTGTGTTTAAAATGATGTTCAAACATCCATATTTATAGGAAAATTCGAATCTGGTAGTTGTAATTTTGCTATGAATTTTGACGAAAATTAATTAGGTGGGCCAAAAAAAACGTGTAACACCTATAAAGTTGGTGGATTCAAAAATTTTCTCGCTAAATACACGTAAACTATTCCCTCGTAAATACCACGCAAAGTTTACGTCGTATTTACGAGGAAATAGTTTTTCCTCGTAAAATACTCGTAAAATTACATCCACTTTACGACGAAACAGTTTTGTCGTTACGTTACGAGGAAATAACGATGACTTTAGTTTTTCACGTAAATTCGTCGTAAACTCGACGCAAATTTACGAGGATTGTTTTTCCTCGTTAATTTTCGTCGTTAAGCATGTGTTTTCTTGTAGGGTCGATCGACACTGGTCAATAGACAAACCTAGAAAGCGAAAGCCTAATGGTTTGTTTATAAGTGTTTAGTTCTATAATATCATCCATACAACTTGTTAGGCATCTGTAGAATTATAATCCTGATTACCTGAATAGAAACCCTAAGTCTAGCAACCATCCTTCCATCAAACCCCAATCAAATCAATCGAGCAATTAATTTGCTCACAAAATTTAAACTTTACATTTAAAATCATTAAATCAACCTAGCTAAATCAATCTGATTAGATTTATTTGGTTCTCTAGCTCCCTGTGAATTTGATCCCTAAGTACTACAACTCGATATCTTATTTGAGAAAGTATAAACCACTCCTTAGGGTAATTTGAGTGATATCCAATTTGGCGCCGTTGCTGAGGAGCTTTGATCGCCATTAGGTCTTGTCTAGTTAGATTTAGTCTAGGTTTTACTATTGCTCGAAAAACTTATAAAAAATATTCTTTTGTTTCAGGTACAAACATATGAGTACCAACAGCAACAAGAGAATAACGCTCTTACTAGTAGAGCCACTGGATTTGGAACGAGTGATCCATAAGTCTAAGAGGGCAGTCGACACCCTCCAAGCAGCGATTGGCAGCGTAGAAATCCAAGCATCGATCGACACTATTCATCCTGCGTCGATCGACACTATTCACCCGACGTCGATCGGCACTGTTCATCTCGCGTCGATTGACTGTTCATCCCGGTACTGTTCATCTTGACACTATTCATCCCGCGTTGATCGACACTGTTCATCAACCGTCGATCGACATTGTTCATTCCCCGTCGAGCGATGCTGTTCATCCCGCATCGATCGATATTGTTCATCGCGACACTGTTCATCATGGTATTGTTCATCATGGTACTGATCATCCGATAACCGACACCACTTGTGTGGAGACAGAGAATGTCGAAGTGCTAATACTTAAAGTTGGCGAGAATGGGATGTTAAGAGACGAAGAAGGTCGCACTCGCAACAGCGATGGACAATTGATTAATGCTCAAGGGGCTGTGATCCCTGATGTTATTGTTGTTGCTGAGATGAATGACTTTAACCTGAGCCGAGAGTGGTATGATAGGGTAGGTTAAGACCCTTTCCAGGGTCTTCCTCACAAAGATCCCAGAAACCACATCGAAGAGCTTGAGGATCTCGTGTCAAGGAGTGAGCAGAATGAAGTGTCCGAATACTACATGCTCTACCAGATCTTCCCCTATTCTATCTCTGGGGATGCATTCAGCTGGTTCAGTCAACTACAACCAGGATTTTTAACCAGCTGGGAGGACATTGAAAGAGCATTCCTTTACAAGTTTCTTGATGATGCTGAAGCAACTCGAGAAGAGGAGAAGAATGATAAGTGGGACAAGCTTGTTTAAAGTTGGCAGATAAAGAGGGAAGATCAGATTCCGAGACAGTTGCTCGACTACATTATGATATAGGGTGATGAACAACATGCATCTGGAGAGCTGAGCAGAGTAGAAGAAGCCGACATTAGTGACACGAGCTCAGCATCGATCGCCATTACAACCATAACGTCAATCGACGGTACGACTTCAACGTCTACCGACAGCATGACCTCAACGTCTACCGACGGCACGACCTCAACATCTACCGACGATAGGAATTCAACGTCTACCGACGGTAGGACTTCAACGTCTACCGACGGCACGACCTCAACGTCTACCAATGATACGACCTCAACGTCCATCGACGGTACGAACTCATAAACGATCAATAGTACCTCAGCAGTGATCTACACAGACTTTTGTCATCGATCGATACCACTCCAAATCCCTGAAAGATCGAGTTGTCCTCAGGACATTGCAGACTCGACACTGAAGAGCATTGATATATCAAGTTGTGATCCTACCTCAGATGGAGAAAGAGAAATCACCATGGAAGATTTCTTGGAGCTAGAAGAGTTCTTGAAGTTGGAGGATGGAGAAAAGCTTGAAGACTTGGATTCGAGTAGAGAAGTCACTATGAAAGACTTCTTAGAGCTGGAGGAATGGCTTGAAGATATGGATCAGAATTCGAAGAAGTAGCTTGATGACGATCAACATACTTCGAGAGGAGATCTGGAAACTTCACCAAAGGCTAGCATCGATTGACACCAACCTGATGAGATCGATCGACAACCACCCTACATCATCTATCAACGCCCACCTTATATCATCGATCGACAACCATGGTTGGATGAACTGCCAGGATACATAGTCAAGCTGGAACAAGTTAAGGAAAAGATGTACATGTCTAAGGCCTCACACCCTGCCGTCCACGAACATCAGAGACCACCAATTTGTGCAGAAGAAGCTGATGGGTTTCACAAAAGAGTGAAAAGGATACATGACCCTGTGAAGATTGTGGTTCCTTGTGCAGTATTTGAAGTTGAATTTCCTATCCCACCAGATAAAGGTGCGCATCTGAGTTCTTACATTGAGGTATTGGATGATCATCAGCACGTAGAAGCTTCTCAGACAGGGTTACGATTTATAGATGAAGTCGATAAGGGCCCAGCAGAAGCAGCATCGATCGACACCGACCGGATACCATCGAACAACACCAGAGATGCAATATCGAACGACATCAACAAGCCGACATCGATCGATGCTACCACTTCTCCATCGATCAACACTGGGTGCGTATCAGAGAAGAAAGAATATGAAGTGTGTCAAAATCTTTTTGATGGAGGCGCCACCACGCGACCAGATAAGTCTAGGGGAAAGAAGAGGATAAATTGGAAGAAGAGGAAAAGGACCAAAGGAGGTTCTTAGTTATCATTGATTCCTCACTTCTCAGTTGGTGTCAGGAAATCCAGAGTGTGCAGCAGATGCTTCTCAAATCCATTTGCAAAGCTTTGAGCACTCCTTATTGCTAAGATGATAGACAAAGGAGAAGAGTCTATGGAGGAGGCTTTCACACAAGAATGATAAAGCTTCAGAGAGCAGACATTGAGACTTGTTTTGGAGCATATTTTCATTCTCATCCGAACTAAATCAGATCTCCAAAGTCAGGCTAAATGACTATAACAAAGCGTTGAGTGAGAGGCAACCCACTATTAGATAATTTCATTCAGTTTATGTTAGATTGTTACTGATTTTTGTTTTTATTTTCATGCAGGTCAAAAAAAAAAAGTAAACCGTAACGACGGTACTGTAGCAAGAAAATCGAGCGACACTGTAGCAAGAAAATCGAGCGACACTGTAGCAAGAAAATCGAGCGACAATGTAGCAAGAACATCGACCAACAGTGTAGCGGAAAATCGGGAGTTACTATAGGTGCGATACTGTAGCAGGGTTACTATAGCAATCACTGTTCATCGGAAAAAAATTAGATAATTGGTCTTATTATTTATGTATTACTGACTTTTAGTGTTTTATTTATATTAGGTAAAAGGAAATACATATGAGGAAGATGAGTTTGCACGATGATCGGTGATGGTTGCGTAGCATTGACAGAGCATCACTAGCATCGATCGATCGCCACTTAACTGTGTTGATCGACAGAGCTTCAAGAGTATAGATCACCACTTAACTGTGTTGGTCGACACTCGCATCAAAGTCAGATCCGAGTAGAGGTTTCCTTAGCACATCGACCGATGAGACCAGCTCGATATTGATCGACAGCACTTCAGATCCAACGATCGATTGCCTCTTCATTGTGTCGAATGATTGCTCTAGCCATCGACCGATGAGACCATGTCGATATCATTCGACAGCACTTCAGCAACAACGATCGATTGTCACTTTATTCTGTTGATTGACGCTAAGCATGTCATCGTTCTTACTTGTTAAATTATGTACGTATGATTATTTCTCACAATAACTCCGACTAGATATACACTAGGGACAGTATAATTTAAGTCTGGGGGATGTTTACTGATATTAGTGTGTTCATGAGTCTTATCAAAATGTTTTCAAAAGAGTTTTATTGAGTCAAGAAGGGGATAATAAACTTATTAGATTTTTTATTGTTATGTAACAACTCTTTAGCACCATTCTAGACTTACTGATTGCAAATAGTACAAAAGATACTAAAGTGGATACACATGTCAACTATTCACACTTGCTGAGATTGTTTGAAGGAACTAAAGCTGACTTCCAACACTAAACTTGACACAACTGCTTGTCTTGGGACTTGGTATACATTGGATCGGATTTTTCAAACAAGTCTGGAAGGTAAAGTCTTGTGTAGATTAAATAAAAAACAAAAAAGAAAGAAAGAAAAAAAATATATATATACATAATAGGTGTTAGTTATGTGGAATCCGAACAGGACTTGGTGGCTACAACCATTAAGGCTTGCTTTATAAGGATTCCAACAAAAAGAATTTGAACGGGACTTGGTGGCGGCAATCATCAAGGTTCGATTCACATGAATTCTTGGATATAGGTCAAAAAGAAGTGAACAGGACTTGGTGGCAACCACCATTGAGGCTTGATTCATGGAAGCCTGTCCAATCTTAGTCAATGATCTTGTAATGGAAGCAAACTTTGACTAAAGAGAGAAATTAGTAAAGAAAAAAGATAGGAACTAACTTTTACCTGCAGGTCCAGATACTTGTTTGAAAATCCTTGCATCCTGTTATCGATACTCCCAAGGTAAAGCTTGTACTTTTATTTATGTTAAGAAATGAGGTTGGTAGAGGAGAATGTCAGACATGATTTGCTAAGTTGTTGGCTTGGTGAATTTGGCTGCTAAGCTAGGATATGGTATAATGTGCTTTTTTTGATTAGGAATTCTTAGATGTGAATTGCAATACTGCAGAGGTGATGATTCTAAGTTTTAAATCATGTGAGTCCGTGCTGTTTTCAAATCTCTTTCAGAGAGACTGTCCATCTGTTTTGCTTGAGGACAAGCAAAAGGGTAAGTCTGGGGGAGTTGATATACCATAGATTTTACCCACTTTCAGCCATGGTATATAAGTGTTTTAAGATATAATTATTATGTTTAGGAGTCTTTTTAGAGTATTTACAGGTTCAGGTACATTCTGGAGAAATATGGTGATTTTGGAGCATTTTGAGGTGCAGAGCTGCACAGACGTGTCAGATGTTTAGCTATGGATTGACACCTTCCCACCATTATATTGAGCCCATCTTTTGAAAAATAGATAGATATTTGAGTTAGATTTCCAATGCCACCGGTTTGAGATCAATCAGCATCTTGTAGCAGAAGTTATGCATGTTTTACTGAAGAGTGGTCAAACTGCCTCGCGAGAGGAAGCTGTCGAGGAGATGAAGGACTATCAATCGATGAAACAGCATTGGTGTCGATCGGCGGTAATGCCAGAATATGGGCTGAGCATATTTTATGACCGCTGAAGCCCAGAAGCAACCACAAATTGCCAGAATACCCTTCGATGACCTAAAACCCTATTTATGTGTTTTCTAAGCCATTGTTGACGGCTAAGCTTTATTTTTAATTCATCGTTCTAGGTTAGGAGAGAAAGGAAGAATTCCTTCGGAGTCCTCCTGGAACTCCTTTGGTTTTTATATTTTATTCTATTGCAATTTCATCTATTCATCTATGATTTTTGTGACAAACTTCATGCTTGAGTAGATCCACCTGTTAGGTTTAGGGTTTAAATAGGTCATGAGGGATTAGCCCCAACTATAGATTGATCAGTTGTGACATTCATCATTAGTATTGTCATTAAAGCATGTTTCTAGTTTAGCTACCTAGAACTTGATCTAGGAGTTTGAGGTAAAGAACATCACTTGCATCTCATCTTGAATTCATCCTAATTGAGCTAAGATTGTTAGAGTAAGCGAGAGCTGATCTAGGAAGCTTAGTGAGCACATTCAGCCTGTGCATTAATGCTTGACCAAAAGCGTCGATCGATATTCTAATCGAATAATCGGTCGACGGTTCAACAAGTGTATCGATCGATATTCCTATAGAATCATCGATCAACACTGGTCAATAAACAAACCTAGAAAGCGAAAGCCTAATGGTTTGTTTATAACTGTTGAGCTCTATAATATCATGCATACAACTTTTTAGGCATCGGTAGGATTATAATCCTGATTACCTGAATAGAAACCCTAATTCTAGCAACCATCCTTCCATCAAACCCCAATCAAATCAATCGAGCAATTACTTTGCTCAAAAACTTGCAACTTTACATTTAAAATCATTAAGTCAACCTAGCTAAATCAATCTGATTAGATTTTTTTGGTTTCCTAGCTTCCTGTGAATTCGATCCCTAAGTACTACAACTCGACCTCTTATTTGAGAGAGTATAAATCACTCTTTAGCGTAATTTGAGTGATATCAAGGGTCGAATCAGGTAAAGCTGTGAGATTCTGAGTTTGCTGCATCTCTATTTATAGTGGAACAAATTAGGGTTTAGCTGTAGAGGTTAGGAAATGGGTAATAACATTCAACGTTATGGTAGAGCTTGAATGAGATAATTAATGGTGAATCGTAGTGATAAAGTTTCAATACGGAAGAAAAACGTTAGGCAGAGCTGGTGGAATATAGGTGAATCGAAAGGTCGACCTATGTCGACGAAGGAGACATGTTATTAGGGTTTTTTATTCAAAAGAGAGACGGGCCTTGTTATCTCAACACAAACATAAACGGCCCAAATAGTCATCAAGAAAAATGGCTCACGAAAATAGGAGATGGACACGTGTAGAGCTCTCCTTCCCCTATTTTCTTAGGTGGCAAGAGGAAAAGAGAATAAAGCTCTACTTTATATTAATAGATGTCTCATTCATTCTTTGATAGCTGGTTTAGAAAAAAATGGGCATGAATGTCCGCTTGCATGCTCCTGCAATTTACCTCTAATTAAGGAACGTGTTTTGACTAAAATAGGTAACATCATCAATACATTGAAGAACAGTAAAAAGATAGATCCCAAAGGTTTTTCTAACAACTTTACAAAAAAAAACTTCATCTCTATGCCAGGTTAGCCAGGTATCTCACCAGGTACTGGAGCTAACTCATTCATACTGAACTTCAATTCATCGTAGAAGGTTGCACGTACCGTCCTCCCTCCAAAGAATCTCCCATCCAGCTGGGCAACAAGGGCTTTCGTTGTTTCCTCGGGTCTTGAAAACAGAACAAAGATCCTGACTGCTTCGTGTGTTGGGAAGTTGGGTTGAGTGATCTCGAATATGATTAACGAGTCACTGTTCCGTATTTGCCACACTCGGATACCACGTCCTCTTCTAGTTGTAGCTCGTCATCTACTTCTCCTGGTCCAACCTTTTTAAGGCGCAGAATAAAATGGGTCAATCGAAAATTGGAGAGCGCAGTAGATAAGAAAAGATATATGCAACAAGAGAGTAGTTGTTTATGGTCGACAACAATCAGAATCATGTGTGATGCCAATGTGAAGAAGTATTCAGATTACAAGTAAGTAAGATAAAGATACCAACAAAAATTCCTTCAAACACACAATGCCAACTCTCAAGTTTCATTCAGTATTTTTATTGATTCAACATGCTGCCAACAATGAGAAGTAAACAAGGACATCATTTGTTGAAATACAACATATCATTCTGACCCAAGCAGAGACCGTACTAAATGATTGTAGCAGAGTGTGTGCCTAAATGGCATACCATGTTTCTAAGAAATCTAAACGGCAGGCACAATCGAGAAATCTAAATTCAATACGTTTAGAAATTAGAAATGTGGTACCATGATGTTTCTAGGAAGCAGAAGAACCCTGGTTGGTCCTCCATTCTTGAACTTGTTCTTCTCAGTAGCATTGACAATGTCTACGATCAGTCGAGAAGTAGTGATTCCTTTCTCATACTTTGTCCTTGTTTCCATCCCAATCTTCTCCTATACCCACTCGTCTCCGATGTTCACTGTGCTTAACCTCAGCTTCCATTGCTTGCTTCTTCTGTAATCGTTGGGTCTCGCTGGATCCTACTTCTTCAATCACTGAGTAGGAGCAAACAGATTGGGAATTCTTGACCAGACGGACAGTGGGTTGGTAATCATCTGACGGCGGAGGAAGATCTCCGTACAATCCACCTACCATTTTCCAATTGAGAAATCTGTTGGGTATGGGTCTGACCCTCCCAAAAGGCCAACAGGATAGTTGTCCTGACCCGTAACCGTGTAGAAAAGACTAGGCTCACCGGCTCGCGAGCGACCGATCGGCTCGACTCAAGACTACTTTTAGTCGATCAAGCGAGCGACTGAAAGCAGTCGACTCGAAGACTCGAAGCAGCGGCCCGACAGCTTGGCCCAATCAACGAAAGGCCTATCAGGTGAAGGCGAGCTAGGTTATCGAACGACCGCCCATATAAGGGAAGCAAGAAGCAACGAGGAAGGGATCCAAAAATCACCACATACTTACTTTCGGCTAGAATTAGGGTTTTACATCTTACTCTCGCCGACTTGTATCTTCCGGCGAACTAGCTTTCGCCGCCTTACTTTCTACAGCATCTTTCCCCTTTTGTAACTCAACCAAATGATTCCCTGATCTAATAAACGCTTTTGTCTCGACCCACCGACGAGTTCTCGTCTCTTCTCTTTACTAGTTTATCAACTTCCGGCGAACTAGCTTTCGCCGCCTTACTTTCTACCTCATATTTCCCCTTTTGTAACTCAACCAAATGATTCCCTGATCTAATAAACGTTTTTGTCTCGACCCACCGACGAGTTCTCTTCTCTTCTCTTTACTAGTTTATCAACTGTTCTCGGTTCAAACAAAATCTGATGAAATTAGGGCTTTCATTTTTTTTATCCTCCGTATACTAAATCACAAGTCACTCAACCACTCAGAATTTACCACATAATTAAAAAATAAAACTAATTGAAACCAATGAAAACAAAAAAAAATGATATCAATATAATAGTTACCAGACAAAATCAAAAAAAAAATATCACTCCACCTTGCCGTCGGTTATTCTTTCTACAAATCCACGATCACCATTACTAACTACCTATATTTTACTATTTATATATATTTGTACGAGGTTATTCTACGACTGCGTATTTCTAAGAGAAATTTCCTAGATAGCCTTTTTAAAGTTTTTGTCATAAAAATAATTTTCAATGAAGAAAATGACCAAAACAATTTCTATTAAAGGAAGGAAAAAATACATTTTTACCCTAAGGTTAAATAATATAGACTTAGAGTTTAGAGTTAAGGGGTGGGGGTTTGGAAAGAGGGTTTCAATATTTTTTTTTCAAAAAAAAAATAAAAATTTCAAAATAAAAAAAAAACTATTTTGGTCTTTTTTTTTTTTTTTTTGCAAGCTATTTTTGTGACAAAAATTTTAAAATTGTTATTCGAAAGAATTGCTATATTTCAAAAGTTCTTCTTTTTATTTTTTTGTAACTGAAGATCTCTCTTTTCTTTTCCTTCTTGTTTTTTATGCTCGACTGTGGCAAAAGATCCATTCAAGCTTATGATTTGCGTTTATGCATGCAATATTTATTTGTTTCCTTCTCGGTTTAAAGCTCTTTAATTCTTTTTACATGATTCAGGGTAAAGGTTGAAGATAGGTCTTAAGTATTACTCATGTTTCAAAACTCAATTCTTCAAAAGAAAAAGAAAAGACTCAAAAGTTTTGTCAGCAACTTAGGTAACAAACTAACAGTGAATATGTCGTAATCTACTATATGCAAATTTATTCAACTATTTTACAAATCTGTTTATGAGTATTATATACAAATTGACAATTTTATGCATGTTTTTTTTTTTTTTATCTTTGAAGTTCCAAGTTGTGTTGATGACGGCACAGGAAGAGGAAATCGAAAAGAATCCTAAAATGTAAGTTCAAACAAAATATCCTAAATGCATATTCTTAAAAAAAAAATAGTTTGCCATTTATCTTTCTACTGCATCACATATACTAATTTTTTCAATAAAATTTTAATGGTTTTCATAATTTATTGTTGGTTCACTGTTTTATTATATCTAAAATAATTAGATTGATATTTTAAAGAAGACTTATATATAAAAAAATAGAAATAAAATTGAATGAATAAAATGTAGAATTTTTTTTAAGTATATTTAAATGCTTTATAAAAATTATTATCTCTATTCGAAAAAATTATAATAGGTGTTTTAGCCCTTTTGTGTTCTAACTATTGTTTGGATGCAACACTTCTAATTATAGGTGTCCATTTTATTCAGCTCTAGAATGTGATTAAAATAATGTTTAGCTTTGATCAAACAGAATGCTAGAATTTTACTCCCTCTGTTTCTGAAAGTAGGATTTTTTAGATTTATTTTTTGTTCTAAAATGATAGATTTTCTAAAATTTTAAGGTACTTTTAGTAGTTAATGTTGAAAAGTTGTATACTTTTAAGAAACATTAATTGAAAATATTTCAATTGGTTGAATACTATTGGTTGATATTTATTGGAAAATCTATAGTAAAATAAATAATAAATTCAATTGTAAATATTTATTATATTTTTAATAAGCGTGAATACTGTAGAAAATATTTCAGAGGGACTATAAACAAGATTATTTAAATGAATCAAAAACTGACGCGTGTTTGGCACAGGGTCATAATACTAGTATTTAATAAAACACCAAATACATAGGGTAGGGTCCAAATAAAATAAAAACTTTATTTTCAGTAGTATTTCATAACAGTAAAAAAAACAAATATCAGTTTGTTCAAAAAACCGACCTACATGGAGAATTGATTCTGTTTTTCTCAGACTATTTTTATAATTCTTGCAAAGCTTTAATTCATAAATTTTGCATAAACCCTAGAAAAGTCTTCTTTTTCAGGTGCGATTTCTCTCTCTCCCTCTCTCTCTCTCTCTCCCTCTCTCTCTCTCTCTCTTCCTAAAGTATTTGCTTTTCTTCGTCGAGGCTAAATCCCAGATTTTCCTTAGTTTACTTTCCGCCGATTCTTGATGCTTTTAATTAATAGAATTTTTGAAAAGTGATGAAATCCTCCAAGTTCGTATAATCGGTGCTCCTTTTAAAGATTTAATATTTTCTTGGTTTTGATTGTTTATCCTTTTGCAGATATATATGCGGGTGGTTAATCCATCCTTGTGTATCGACGGTGCACAACCATTGGTGTACCTCCCTCCTCCTCCTCCTCCTCGCTCTATTCATTTTCCCGCTAATGGTATCTTCACTTTTCGATTGCTTCTTGGCAACTTAGTTTATTGAATTGTTGGCATTGAAAAAGTGGTTTTTCATCGGTTTTGAAGTTGTTACTGATGTCTGAGAATTGAAGCTGTTTATTTTTTGATCACCTAATGATTATTGCTCAAGCTTTTGATTTTTTTTTTCATTTTTGTTGTGTCTTGTAAGTGTTAAAAGCTCTTCTTCTACTTGTCTCCTGTGGTAGGAAAATTCCATGGGCGTTGTTACTATCCTACGAGCGTTTCTATGCAATCCCAGAGCCAGTCAGTTGCAAGTACAGGAGCCAAAAGATTTGGTTTCAGCTCTAAGAGCAAAAGATCTGTCTTTGCATGTAAAGCTGCGCTGGTTGGTTCTATCCGCTAGTTACAATTGTTTTTTTTTTTAACTCTTTTCATCAAACACCGTCTCAGTTCTCTCTTCGTTAGGTATTTTACTTTGTCTGATTTAATTTGTTTGTGCAGAATGCAAAATGCAGTCAAGGGCAAACACAGACTGTTACTCGGGAATCACCGACAATTACACAAGCTCCTACACATGGTAAATCTTCCTTCTCTTTCTTGACTTGTATTCATGCTTCATGTGAAATAAACTTTGTTTTATTGTTTCTAACAAACAATAAATCTAGCTAATAACCAAACAGTTATTCACAACACATTCTTGTTGATAACCTGATACGGGAACATGCTTTGAACAGAAACCTGACTGTTCCTAATGGCTTCTTTTTTTTTTATTATTATAGTTTGCATCCCCTAGAAATAAAGCCTTTTTAATTTGATTGAAACATCAGGAAAGGAGAAATCCCCAAAGCTTGATGACGGTGGAAGCGGGTTCCCACCCCGGGATGATGGTGGTGGTGGGGGCGGAGGAGGCGGTGGAGAGAGCTTCTCAGGTGGATTCTTCCTTTTCGGGTTTCTTATGTTCATGGGTTACTTGAAAGATTTGGAGGGCGAACATGAAACCAGCCACTAGCTAGAGAGGGGAGGAAGGGGAAACATGATGCTCCAACAGACAGACAGACAGACAGATCTCTAGACGAAGTTCTGAAACAGAGATAGTGCTAGCAATTAGGCACATATTTGTATGTTTCATCAATTTTGATCATGAATCAGACAGATTTTTGTTATCTCGACATAAAACAAAATGCTTCATCTTTATAACAAATGTTCAAAGATTTGGAACTGAGGTTTAGGAGATGCAGAGTTTCGAACTTGAATGAAAATATTAGAAGTATATATATATATTCTCTTCTTTGTTAACAGGTTTGGCCTCAGACTTTGGAAATGTTCAATGCCTGCAATTGGTGGTAAAAGTGACAACAAGTCCACTGAAAAAAAAAAACCATTCGTTGGCTTTAGTATAGTAGCGTCAACGGAAACAATAAAGAGAATAAGTAGTGGAAGCCTAGGTGGGCTATAAATCAAAGCGGTTCGAGTCACTTGTTGGATCAGTTTTCACTGGCTGCATGTTATCATCATCATCATCTGATATGAATTTATTGTTCTTCTTGTGGCGTGATTGGTCCATGTGGAATCATCATATGAGGTGGAGGTCGCCTGTGGCAATCTAGTGGTGGCATTGGCTAAAGGATTGCAATGATCATTCAGAACCATTCCCAAACTTTGATGAAAAGACGCACATCTTTAAAAAGCTTTCAATTTTTACATTTTCTTTGGAGTGCTTGCTTGACCTCTTCTTCATTTGCTCTTTTATTTTCTGGTTTCTTACGACAAGTAAAAATGCTCATTTTGCTAGCAATGCTCTGTGTACTATGGCTTACACTTGACTTCTCTGTTTATATAACATTCTCTTGTTTCGTAATAAAGAAAGCATCAAGTTCATTTTAAATCTATTTCGTAGGAACAAGAAGATGCAAGAGACATGAAATTGATATCTAATTGTTTTACCGTGAAATCATTATCTGCGGCTCGCTCAGGAACAACAACTTTTATAACATACTACTACTTAATGAGGTAAAAAGAAAAAAAAACTATATAGAAAAAAATGATAAGCTAGTGACAATTTTGGTCGACAAGAATGTTAGACTGTGGATTTGGAGATGAAAGAAAAGAAAAGAAAGAATAATAAATGGTACCCGTAACAGATAAATGCCCTTTAACCAAAACTATAGCATCTTCAGGAACTTTGTTCGACTTTAGTCCCGGTTTTTGAGTAGGGCTCACACTACCTTCTCTTCTTCCTTCACAGCCTCTTCCGTTTCTGCAGCAACATCTGCTTCCTGGCTCTTCTTTGTCTCCTGCGTGATTGCAGGTTCCGAGCTTTGAGCATTCTCATGCGACTCAGCAGCAGCTACTTCTGACGCATCAGGACCAGAATCTTTCAATTTCTCGGCTATTTCTTCCCCACTTGCTGCATCTGGTGACTTCTCTGCGGTTTCATCGCTACACGCACCTGTTGCTGAATCCTCTGCACTTTTTTTATCCGTATCATCACCATCACCCTCTTTGTCGATTTTAACCTCGCCATTGGGCAATGTCGTGGCTTCATCTGGGTTTGAAGAAGGCCCAGTCGACTCGGATGTCTCTCTCCATTCGACCCAAGCTGCTGATTTTTCTGCTTCTGGTTCACTCGGATTTTCAGAAGGATTCTTTGTTGTTGTAGAATCCTCTGTTTCCATACCAACAGGCGGGGAAGAGTCTACAGTGTCCTTGAAGTCTTCATCGGCTTCACCTATGACAACATCATCATCATCAGCATTGGGTCGAGGGGAAGCCATTGAGCCTTCATTCGCAGTTTTTTCATCATCGAAAGCAAACCAGTTTGAGTTTGTGAAGAGAGAACTGCTACAAAGACACCATGTTACAATTCGTAAGTGAAGTGACCCCGCATCAACGATATGATAAGAGTCAACGGAATTGAAATTCTACCAGAAAATAAAAGTGGAAACCGATTACCTCTCCTGGTCATCTCCAAGGCGCAACGAAGATATGACGACTTCTGCAGATTCGTCATCAAAGTAGACATCCTGCAACATAGACTTCATATGAGGCTTTCATGTCTACCTTAATCACTAAAGCTTTCATATAAATGTGAGTGACTTCTCAGCAATAAATAACACAGAAAGGACATATGGGGTACGAAATTAAAACTTGTTCCACATATGAAATCTTCTCGTCAAAAGGCCTAAAACAGAAAGTCATGTCTCAGTTCTTCATGATAAGGAAAAGACAAATAGTACCTCATCATCGCGTTCCATAGAGCCTTGGGTCTGCAGTGGATAAATAAAAGCACGTAAATGGTAGAACAAATGTTCACAGCACGTAGTCTTCTAACAGCTTCAGGAAAAGGATGCAACCGAATATCAAAAGCTCTAACATAATATAGTTGCCCTGGTAAACCGACTTAACCAAGCTACATCTAGACTAGGAAAAGATGATATAGGAAGAGACGACTCTAGGAAACCCGCATGCTAACTATACAGAGGTCAACCAAGTAGAATGATTGGAGAAAGAAGTGACGGTTTAAACTATCCACCATTTTAATAACTACATCACTCCCCGTGGTCCAAGACATCATCAGAACTCTAGACACTCTTGCATCAGATTTCACTATATATCATCATATTTTAGGAACTATATCAGGATTAAAGACAACCAAAAACAAAATGATTTTCTAGAAAATTCCTGAATCGATTTCCCGGGGCTTAAATATATGATAATAGTAATATGCAAAAAATGATCACCAAGTAGCTGCTATGACAAGGAAACACGAAAACATCACCTCTTCCATGTCGTCGTTGCTGTACATGCCGTATCTAAAGGCCTGGCTCAGGTTGTTTGCTAAGGCAGCCACATCATAGTCTCTATCGTGGTAATCGTCATCATCACTATCTCTATTACGATCATGGAGTGAACTTGGCCTCCTGTTAGGGAGGAGAAATTAGCGAAAGGAATGATCTATTTACTACACCAACCAACCATCACCAAAAGAAAGCTCTTATTAGCATCTACCGGGAGTGTGCAATCACATTTAACTTATCATATATCTTGATTACTATGAAGGCAAATTCACACAAATGTTACAAAATTCTACAAGAAAAATACTATCTATAATGGTATAACCTCTGCTTTTGGTGATAAATTAAAAACAGAACCATGTTTCATAAAGTTTCTTTCAGCCAGCAAATCTTACTAAGAGAAAAAGTACATAGCAAAACGCACACTAAGAGAAACAATACATACCCGCAGGCCCAAGAGTAGACATTTTCCAGTGTATTACGCTTTGACAGGACATCTGTGTGCCAATCCACCCATTTGCTATTTTCCTGTTAAAAATGTAAAACAAAAAATAACAAGAATTGAAGGAGATTGGAAGAGATTGATAACAAAGACCAGCGCCCTACAAGGCGAGAACCCCTCTGAACATTTCATATGCCAACAAGCTATCAAGGAAGTAGCTTGAGAGAAATCAAACAGGTATAAAGTACTGAGCAAATTTTTTTTGACCATCGGATCTTCTATAAAAATTAGACAGTAACAACGAAGTACCACACTCTCATAAAAACTCAGAAAACTAGAATACAAATACACTAACAATTTGCGCTTCATATGGTATACCTGCAAATGTGACTGAATTTCGGCGTTGCTATTAGCTAGTTGAAGAAGTTTGTTTGAGATACGAGTCAAATGACCTATGTTTCCAATCCTAAGTGGCTTTCTACCCTCCGCAGGGACTGTAGGCTGAAGCTGAGACATCACATGTAAACCAAGTTAATTGATAATGCCAACCCCTCACATTAGGAATTAAGTATCTTCACCTTATCAGAATCAGCAGCAGTTAGTATGGAGTCTTTTTCCGCCTCCAGTATACTCCCAATAAGATTGCACTCACTGAGAAGATGGTCAAGAAGTTGAGAGTTTTTGCTCTCCAAACATGAGAGGATTACATTCTCCACATGGTGATGCAAGAAGTTATTGTAGGGATACCTGAGAAAACATTGCACCAAAACTTAGCATGGCAGGCTGTATATCAGAGGAAATATAATCTCCCACTTACTCGAAGAACAAGTCCAACACTCTTTTCACCGCTCCAAGTCGAATTACTTCCTTCTCTGCTGCTTCACTACCGACTGTGAGTAAGACTGAAATAAACTCTACAACCTAGGAAAAAGAAACAGAGTCATATTTTTATTTGTGGTTGAGGTATTTATAACCATTACAGTGAAACATACTTTTTATTTCGGAAAGCAAATCAGACAAATATGAACAACAGAAGTACCTTTAATCTGTGTTTTCCAAGAGGTGGTTGCAACTTGCCATACGTTGTTAACAGAACACCCTCAGAAGATGATACATTCAAAAGCACGAGTAAATCACCTGCACAGTAGAAGCATATTACTTGGTGTTCATAGCAGCCAAGAGAGTAATTAACATTGCAGATCACAAATTAACAGGAAAGACCTACAGAAGTTGTGAAAGCAAAATGCCATAAATGCTATTCTAGTACGCCTCGATACATCATTTGTAGATAAAGGTTCACCAATTTCTATACAAACTAGCAACAAATGTGCATAGAAATATGTTGGTAGGATTTGAATCCCACTTACAAACCTAATATTACTTCTTCCCAACCTAACCACATCCCTCACAATAGGAAAATAGCATTTAAGAAGTCAACACAACAACACACAAGCGCAACTACGTGTCAAAATTTAATAACCATACGTATTTGCCCACCTAGACTACCAAGCATTCCCTCCACTGTCTCGGGATTAGGTACCATGCTTCCAAGGGTTAGTTGACGACCATATATAGGATAAGTCCCCAATGTAAACTTCTTAGGATCGAGCAGAGATATGCATACGGACAACGAATTAACCAGTACAGACTTAGGCCGCGAATCTCCTAACGTATGTTTTAGCAACCTTCCAGTGCAGCTGCATCAAATTGTACAGAGATGAAAACAATAAGCCAATAAATTATGAAGTGTATCAACGACTAGATGAAAACTATAGCCAAAGCTGAGAAAGTCTACCTGGGGCTGGAAAGTTTTGTTGCAAGACCAGGGGGTGCGTATCTTGCTACAGTACAAAGAATTTCGGCTACGTTGGCATGTACCTCGGGACAATCCTACAAAACATAATATAAGCCTCCATGATATCAGTAAATAGCATTAACTGGGACGATATAATAAATCTAAAATAAAGGAGGAAAGCCATAAGACTAGCCCATATTGAAAGAGAAGTAATCTACTGAATGAAACTTACGGAGGAGCCAAACTTGTCCACAATCATCTCTAAAATGTCTGTATCTTCCACCCACTGCATTGCACTTGTGTAGTTGGCATATAGGTGTTCATCAGTACCCACCAGACGTTTTAAAACCTGACCAGCATCAATAAGTTAGGGTCTACAAAAACTGGTATTTTACAGATATCAAATAATCTACAACTTATGAGTATCTCCTGTAAGAATTACAACCTTCATTGTTCATAGAAAATAATAACTGAAAAAAAAACGCGTGTATAAGTAATTATTAAACAGCAAAATCACCATGACAAGGATGAGAGCAACATCAGCAGTATTTACCATTGTTCTCACCGTCATAACCGGGTCTATTACTATTTCTGTCGTAAACAGAATCATAAGTACTTTGAAGGAGAGGAAAACATGACATTTTTCCAACTATTCAGTGTGTTCTCACGTAGATGTGTAATAAACAAAAGCCGAAATCTTGAGTTCCTAAATAACGAATAAAAGTGCAAACTAACCTCCATTATAGATGAAATACCAATCAAATCAACAAGCTGCTTCAGTATTTCTTGATGATCCTGGTAGCACGAGAAAGTCAAGGTCAATATTAAATGATTTCTTTATGAACTCCAGATGGTTAAATGTTGTTTAACGGATTGTTAACTTGTGTGCCAGTTCTCAAAACTGTATCAACAGAGTTAGATTGGATAATGTTGATTAGGAAAAAGCGCTGTCAGAAATCAATAGCAATACATAGCTTTATCAATATCTCCGACTATTCGACAGCATTATCCCAAATAACACGAACAAGAAAGCAACTAGCTAAAGGTTTAAATTTTTACAAAGTCATATACAATACAAAGCTTTATCAATAGCTCAGACTAGAAAGATAAGGATGATAATACTATTATGCTAGCTAGGTTATCCTTAAAAAGATATCCTTGTTCGGGAAACAAAATCAACTTACTTTTATGAATTGCATGAACGGGATGGTCTTCCGCACCAGCAGACAAATGACAACCTAGTAATACAAGATGTAAGAGAAAACACGTAGAGGAAAAAGAAATAGAGCCCTATAAATAGAGCCCTATATATGAGCTTTCTGATATGAAAAAAAAAGCATCGAATGCTATCTACCTTGCTGAAGTAACCGGCAAGCAATGAGTTATGGGTTTCTTTAGCTTCCAAAAACGAAAAAAGTAATAACATCAACTGCAAAAGGAAGACATCACGAGAGGTAAGAAACGCTAGATCCCTAACCATTATAAAGTAAAAATATAGGAGGATGTAATAGAGTCAATGTCTACCTCCTCATCCTCGACTAGTGTTTTCAGTATCATTTCAATCTCACATGTGAAAATTTCACAGGCAATGAACGGAAACCTGGAACACAAATAAAAAATTGTTTATTCATCAAAAACAATCAGCAAAAAAAAAAAAAGAAATAATAATTTGTTTAAAAGACTAACTTGAATGTCCGCTTCTTTTCCACATCCTCGGGAGGCTCCTCAATTATGTACCTAATGAGTTGTTCAACTTGGACTCTTTCTCTCAAGCTGAAAAATAACGAATCCAACAGTCATAAATAAATGATATAAGAGAATATAGTTTAAGACATGAGGTTTGAACATCCAAAACAAGAAGATGAAGATTATTATGCTCACCCTGATGACAATATATTATATGTAATGCAAAAAACTAGCGGCCGTAAGTAATGTGCAAACTTAGAAATAGTGGTTGCATAAAAGATACTTCAAAAAAAACTAAAAGTGTATTTAGCCAAGCATACATCATATTTCAGGTAATATATTCAAGACTCTAACGCAATGCATTGCCACCTCACGTCCAAACTTGACTGGTGGATAAAAAGTGCATTTTCTTTTCGTCTCCCAGAAAAGCAATGAAGCAAGAAACAAGGTGGTTAGAGAGAGAGAGAGGGAGCATACAAATTTAAGAGACGGCCATTGAGGGCCTTGCATTCTTGAATGAGTTCATCCTCGTCGAGAAGATCCTCTAATGTAAAACCATCTTTGTCCAAAATTGCCTCAACCTGGAAACGAGAATGAACAGGAAGGCACTTAGTTACTTATAATCCAAGAAACGAACAATTACAAACCCTATGCTCTAACTAAATCCATCAATCAACAAGAAACGCGAAACAAACAGCCAAAACTCGTTTCATAGATATCGTGAAAAGAGGCTACGGAGGAGAAGAAACTCACGGCGGAAGCCGTAGACAATCCAGCCATTCGCCAGAACATCTTTCCAGCTGAAGAAAACGTCGAATTGCTCCCGTCGACACAGAGATTCGGATCTCCGAAACCCTAAAACGAAATGAAAGAAGAAGACTCCACTGGAAACAAGTTATCCGAACTCTAGAATCTGTCGAAGAAGAAGAAGAAGAAGAAGAAGGAAAAAATCGGAGGAATTGGAATCTGAGATGGGGATGGGAACGACGAAGAGGCACCTTCAATTGCGGGAGGGTAGTGACGAGACGACGACGACACACCCAAAAAAAAAAAAGTAGTTTTATTTTATTTATTTATTTATTTATTTCTTTTGCTATTTCCGTCCCAACTAGTGGTTTGTATTCAACATTGCGCGTTCGTTATGAGACCAATTATAGTTTACGCATGTAGTAGGTTTTATTATAAACAGACCACATTACTCTATGTTGACAAAATAGATTTAGAGACCACATCTACTTCTTTTACAACCATATTAATCTATATATAATAGCAAACCTTTTTTATCTAATTGATGACATCATCATTTTATTATAGGAAAAAAAATCAAAATCTAATGGTGAGAATCGTGTCTGTGATATAATTTAATGGTTAAGGATTTGTTTAGGAACAAAAGAATGACGTACTAGATTTATTATAGCAATCGACGGCTTCATCATACCTCCTCACAGGCGTCTCTTAAACAGATCATCTGTTTTTTCCTTAAAGGTTGTATCTTTTCACACTCAGATCTTCTAGATCTTCTGTGGAACCGTCATCATTTTTCCTTAACAGTTGTAACTGTTCAGAAGTTTATATATTGAAGAGATTGTATCGAGTTGCAGATTTGTTTCAAGTTTTCTATGCTTCTTATCTCTCTCTCTTTCCTCCACATCCAAATCCAGTGTAATTTTTTCCACTTTAGTTCATTTTTCCTTTCTCCTTTTTTCCTTTTCTAATGATTTCAGACGCTTCCCATTCATTGTTTGATTAGTCTGTGTAGGATCCACGATTCAGAAGAACTCAATCATGATGTCTATTGAATATTTATACACTGCACTGCAATTCAGATTTTTTTTGATTGTAAAGCAGATCCATCATCACCGTACAGACAGTGCGCTGATCATCTAATGGTTTAGGAAATTAATACCTTTTATATAAA
>NC_027754.1:16043675-16079074 GCF_000695525.1 Brassica oleracea var. oleracea
GGAGTTGATGCAAGTCCTCCTTGTAGCGGAGCAGAATAATCAACTCGTGACTTTAAACCACCAAGCTCGTCCCACTGGATCTGCTCCATTCCCGGAAGCGAATGTTGCATCATCCAGTTATGATAATTGGAGAGGACGACGTCGTGGACGTGGTTGAAACCGTTATCATGGTCGTGGAAGAGGACGAGGAAGAAGATTCCGTCCATATGAGAATAATGAGAACTTACACGAAAATGAAAGTGGCCAGGTGATAAAAGACAAACAGAAAAGGTTTGCTATAGATACGGCCAAAAAGAAAATTGGGTAGTGCTAAAAATACCGATTATAGGTAAGAAAAATACAAAATGAATCTACTTTTTTATCACTGTATATGGGCTTTGCTGCGACAAGGATGCCTTTTTGTTATGCCAATGTCAAGACATGAAACTGAGTCCTCTATGAGAAAGGAAGTATATTAAACTTCATCTCTTAAGAGCCCGAACCATTTTTCATAGCTTGAATACTCATTTTGATGATTCAGCTATCATCGATCTCATATATCATATATTTTTGTAGTCTGTAAGCAGTTACTTTTCATTGACTTTATGTCCTCTGCTTCGTCCAGTTGACCATACTAGATAAATATCATATTTATAGAATACAATTTACTCCGATAAATGCCTTGGCAGTGAAATAGTAAACACGCAAGAGAGGAATACATGACTACTAAAGGTCACAAATATTTCTCCTCTCTCAAAATAAGTAAATATAATATCTATTACTATAAAAATTATTATTGGCTCTAGAGGAGCTTGTGATGAAAAGACATGCATAAGAAAAAGAAGGCAAAATTATAAATGAGTGGTAAACCTGAAGTTTACTGATATATAGCCATCTCCAATAATGTTATCGACATTATTGTGAAATGTTGAAAAACCAGAAGTTTTTCACATATATGTTAAGAAAATAAAGGAAACCATCATGGTGATGAATCATCAAACAAGTTCACTATATGTGATTTCCTTAAGCAGGCCCCAAATTAAGATCTCACTCTAAAGGATTTGATACATAATTCATCCCAAATGGAAAAACTGAATATGTTATTGGTTCTAAAGTGAGATTCAGTATGAGATTTTAGACATGGAGTGTCATCATCTCGAGAGAGAGAATTAAAGAATCCAAGTAAGTGGAACATTGAAAAAATTATGTTTGCACTCGAAAAAGAACTTGATAAAGTAAATTCAAGTAAGATGATCCCCATGATCGGGTGTAAACATGCAGTTGTGCATGTAATAAAGACATATACAATCCAGAAAGATAAGTATATGGATAATTAGAAATATGCTCGCAAGTTTGCTAGAAGCATATGATAAGCTGATGGAATGAGATATGTGAAATGGATTACAATGAAAAGTAGGATAATCCATTTATAAAATGGCTGCCAGACATTTTGATGAAATAATGATATCTCATATTCCAGCCGAAAATGCTCCAATAAGAAAATGTGTCCTAAAAGGACGATATATGAGTTTATAACACGCTGGAGACGTGATAGACCACTTTGGTTCGAGAGAATCCTCGAAAAGGAGCAAATATATGAATAGAGGATGAATATCGTGAAGAGACCGTTGATATGGTTAATATTACAGTCAGGTACCTGGGTAAATCATCGATGATGATAAAGAGATCTCGATTAACCATATCAGTACAGGTAAAAAGATGGAACCAAAGACATAATAAATTGTCGACAATAAATGAGAAAGCGCTATATAAATAAGGATTATGAATATACTTCTATGTATGAGGGTAGAGTGAATTGATTGGCCATCAATTCGATATAAAGCTTGTTAGAAAAAAGAGAAATTTTTGGACCATAAGTCCAAGGTATATATTTCTCCAGAGAATGAAATGAAATATGACCTTGAGGTATGAAAAACGGCTTGTTCCGAGATCATTGGAGAAAATTTAAAATAGATGCATTATATTGAGATGTCTGGCAGGACACAAAAACGACTTGAGTTGCATCTTGATATTTTAGTAATCCCTGGAGAATTGATGATGTTCTCGGGAACGATAATACTCTGGAAGAGTTAGAACAAGCCGTATATAAGGTATCTTGAACCAGTAACTTGTGATATGTTTAGGGCACAGTTCGCCGATTGCCATTTTAGTGAGAATGAATTTCCGGTGTTTGGGGGAGGATTTAGAGAAATTCCTAAAGATATTATATGGTGTACACAATCGTTGTTACACCTTGACCCCTCTATGAATTAAAGAGAACAGGAAATTCAGGAAATTATGCATTTGCATAATTTGGCAAACCAGTTACCAAATGTGTTAAATCTTGTTTATAACGCCTGAGAATATAAATCCTTTTGGGTATAAGTGGGTAGTTGTGAGAAAAGTAACACGATATAAAGCCTGATTAATTGCCCAAGGTTTTTCTCAGAGACCGGGAATTGATTTTGAGGAAACGTATTCTCCGGTAATGGATGCAATTACGTTTAGATTTTTGATGAGCCTAACGGCGTCTAAAAATCTTGAAATGCATCTCATGGACGTTGTGACTGCATATTTATATGGATTGTTGGATAACGATATATATATGAAACTCACTGAGGGATTGAAAATGCCAGGGGCATTGAAAGAAAAATCAAGGGAAATTTGTTTGGTCAAGTTACATCGATCACTTTACGGATTAAAGCAATCCGGACGCATGTGGTACAATCGCTTAAGTGAATATCTTTTGAGTAAAGGATATGTGAATAATGCGATATGTCCATGCGTTTTTTAAAGAATTCGTCAACTGGCTTTGTGATCATTGTTGTATATGTAGATGACCTGAACATAATTGGAACTCGAAGGAGGTTGATGATGCTCGAACTCATATGAAAGAGGAGTTCGAAATGAAAGATCTCGGCACGGCAAAGTTTTGTTTTGGGCTCCAGACAGAGCATCTCCGAGAAGAAATATTTGTGCATCAATCAAACTATACGAAAAGGTTATTGAAACGCTTTCGTATGAATAAAGCGACTCCTTTGAGTACCCCAATGGTAAATAGATCTCTCGATGTTGAAAGAGATGTTTAAAAGATCCTGGTAAGATTTTATATAAATAAATACTTTGGAGATGCTAATGGTAATAAAGCATATATGAACTTATATATCTTACGAGTTGTGTTTGATTAAATATACTTTTAGACACTAATGTCTTTGCGAGATATAGCTCATTTCCTATTTATGGAAATTAAAACGGCGTCGAGAACATATCCGTTCTCTCCAAGGTACATATTGATTTAGGATTGATTTATCCTAGAAACCCCGAGTTTGGTATGGTTTTGCAGATACATGATATTTATAAAGTCGAACACAAACCGGCTATGTTTTTACAATTGGTGGAACCGTGATCCCTTGGCGGTCCCATAAACAAACTCTGGTTGCGACATCTTCGAATCAAGCATAAATTATTGCGCTTCACGAAACATGTCGAGAATGTGTGTGGCTTCGGTCAATGAGTCACCACATACAAGAATCAAGCTGAATAGTTAACAAGAAAGAGCCGACGATAATATTTGAAGACAATTTGGCTTGTGTCGCTCAACTCAAAGAAGGCTAGATCAAAAGCGACAGAACAAAACATATCCCTCCAAGATTTTTCTCGTACATACGAAAGTTCGAGATAAATAAAGAAGTGGACATTGAGTATGTACGGTCATGCGACAATCCAGCTCATTTATTTACAAAAGCTCTTCCGGCTACAACATTCCGAAAACACATCTATGGTATCGGAATACGGCATTTGCGTGACCTGTGACAAGAAAAATATGTCTAATATTCTCAGGGGAAGATTATGGGAGTGTACTCTTTTTTTTTTGTCATGGTTTTTATCCTAATGGGTTTTTCTATGACTAAGTTTTTAACTAGTAACTACGTAGTACAAGATGGATAATCAAGGGGAGTGTTAGATAATATCAGAAGATGATAATGATTATCCATATTGATTTCTTTATTATTTTCCTTTGGAAAATATCTCAGTCTTAACCGACTAAATGTTGCTATAAATAGACCCATAAACATTTGCGTGTTACGTATGTTTGAAAGATATAACTAAGACAAAAGTCTTTATTCTCTATGCGCGTCCAACTCTCTTTTGTTATTTATTTTCTTCATAAACATAGATCAGAAGTTGATTGATAATCAACATCAACTCTCTCTCCATCAGATCCCTACTTATCTTATAATAATTAACTAATTTTATTTTATTTTTGACGTAATAGGGAACTTACATTGTGTACCTTAATGTAGCTTATTTTAGTAACTAGTTCTTATTCTCGTTGGAGTTGGCTTAAGCACCGGTTTACTAAAATCTATTCAAGATAAACTAATTTAACAAAATATCTATGATTCAAGGATTAGCTCAAATCTTTGAGGTACCGAACTTCAGATCAAATAGATAATGATCATGATCAAGTTACTTTGAGAGAACCACATGTGGTGGTTTAGTGATTTCCACTAAAGGAGGAGTTGTCCTATTAGTTTAAACGAGATATATTGTTCTCTAATGCGAAATTATTAGCTCCACATATGGTTACGCAGATATAAATTCATTGTTTACGGCCTATTTGAATATTCGGAAGAGAGTCTATCTGTGGGCTACACCTCCCACCTAGAGATTAAGTTTGTGTTTTTAATAGACTTCGATTTAACTATTTTTCAGTCAAAAAATTACTTCGAGATCAAACGGTTACTCCGTAATCCGAGATAGGTAGAATAAGGTGTGCCACATGCACCATATATATATATATATATATATTAATTGGATCAAGTTCACTAGTATTAAAGACAAGTCAAACTCATCACATAAACCATCCTGAAATTATGAGTTTAATAAGATATTTAGATATACTTTTTTTTTTTAATTGTATTATCCATTTTGTTTTGTCTTTGGTACTAGATATATTCTTTTTTAAGATATATTGTTTCCACAAATTTTACATTTTGCTATACTTTTTTGATTGTGGATCTTAACTCCTACATCCGTCTAGTTGATTTGGCAACCTAAATAACTCAACGGTGACCAACCATGCCAAATCGGAATTATGCAGTGAGTTTTTTTTTTCTTTTAAGTTAAATTGTTATTCGTTTCAATCTATAAACCGAATAATCCAATTTTTAAGAAGTTTTGACAAAAACAACAAGAAAAAGCTACAAAATGTTAAATGTTAAAATTTTCAAGAAAAATTTATGAGAAAAATTAAACTAATGTTAAGCATTTTAATACTCAAACTTTTTGTTATCCATCTCAAGAAATTATTTTGTTCAATTTAATTCACTAACTTTAAATTTGTGATAATTTTAATAATCAAATTATGCTTATTTTAATCAAAACTTAATAAGTTTTAAACGAAATTTAAAAATCCCAAATTTGAAAACAAATCATAAGATAACTAAGTTAATTTTAAAATTTAGGAATAAAAGTAACTACATTTTAGATGTAGTTTTAAATTGAGAAATTCCATATGATATTTTTTTTTAGCTTATTTTCATAAAAATGACATTCAATAAGGAAAATAACCAAGACATGTTTTATTAAAGGGTAAATACATATTTATACCTTATGATTAACTAATCTAAACTTACAGTTAAAGGATGAGGTTTTGAGGGTGAAGTTTCAAATTTTAAAAAAAAATTAAAATTAAAGTTTTCAAAATAAAAAGGATTATTTTGGTCATTTTTATTTTTGAAGGCTATTTTGGTAACAAAAACTTTAAAATGACTATTTGAGAGAATTGTCTTTTTAAATTTTAGAAAAATTTAATTTCAAATGAAACAAATTATTTTTGAGTTTCAGAAAATTAATTAAATTTGATAATAAAATAAAATTCAGTTTATTTTATTCTTAAAACTTAAAATAAAATTAGAAATTTTTAAGATTTTTTTTTTGAGTTTTGAATTTTTTTTAAAAAAATGTATAAAAATTAATAATATTTTTTAATATACTAACATACTTAAAATATTAAAGTGGACACAATTTAAAGGTTAATTTATGAAAATCAAGAAAATAGTTTTTTTTATCAACATCAAAATAGTTAATTAAATATTAAACTGGATAGTAAAAATGTTTGGGTCTTAATTTTTTTTTTTAAATAGTTGGGCTATTTTGTATGAAATTTTCTTAAGTTAATTTTCGGAACAAGTTATTCTTACAAAGCTACATACGTATTACCGCTTCAGTAAGACTTAACTGATCATCCGATTCAAACTAGGTCTGAGCGTTTGGGTCGGGTTCTGGCCGGTTCTTTTCGGATCCGGATATTTTGGGTTCTAAATATTTAGATCCAATAGATCTTAGAAATTTTCGGTTCGGGTTCGGATCGGTTCTTCTCAGATCCGAATCGGTTCGGGTATATAATTAAAATACTCATAAAATGCCCGTAATTTTTCGGATCCATATCGGGTTCGGGTATTTAGGATCTGAAAAGGACATGACATACCCAATTCCATCAAATTTAGTTGATATTTGTCATCTATATCTAAAATATTACAAAATGAAACTATTAATAATTAAAATAAAACATTTTTAAACTCTTAATTTTACATTTTAAAACTTCATATTACTTCAAAATATTTAAAATAATAACAAATGTAAATGTTGTTAACAGAAGATATTTCAACTAAATCATAAAATAATATATATAAAATAGAACGCAAAGCATCATAGTTTTAGATATACATGTTTTTAAATCGGATACAAATCGGTTTTTATCGGGTTGGATCTATTCGGGTCGGTTCTTTTCGGGTCCGGGTCTATTTGGGTCGGTTCTTTTCGGTTCCGGTTTTTTCGGATAAAAAAATTTAGATCCAAAAAGTATTTGTAAATTTTCGGTTCAATTCCGGATCGGATATTTTTTGGTCGGTTCCGGTTCGGGTCTTCGAATCAAGATTAAAATGCCCGGGCCTGATTCAAACCTCGGCTAATTTTCTGAACATGGGTTAAATATAAACCACCCGGTTCAATCTCCGATGATCAGAGCTCCGAAGAAGCTCAAAACTCCGAGATTGATCTCCGTTGGCTTCTTCGATCGAAACCCTAAACGATGGAGGACGCGGACGGTCTCAGCTTCGATTTCGAAGGCGGTCTCGATTCCGGTCCATCCCACAGCTTCAGTCCCGGTTGCTCCACCCGAAAACTCATCCTCCGCCGCCGTAAACCTGACACCAAACTACGATCATTCCTCCGCGACGGTTCCCGGAGCTGGAAGAGGACGGGGCTTCCGTCAGACTGTTTGCAGACACTGGCTTCGAGGTCTGTGTATGAAAGCCGAAGCCTGCGGGTTCCTCCATCAGTACGACAAAGCTCGTATGCCTATCTGCCGGTTCTTCCGGTTACACGCGAATGTAGAGAGCAAGATTGCGTCTATAAACACACCAATGCAGATATCAAAGAATGCAATATGTATGTCTTGTTGTTTGATTCTACTCTATGCAATGAATCAGATTGTGTTTGTTTCTTAGTTTGGTCTTGTCGTGTTATGAAAGCTTATGGGTTATATCTACTTATGCAATGAATGAGATTGTGTTTGGTTCTTAGTTTGGTCTTGTTGTATTGGCAGGTACAAGCTTGGGTTTTGTCCGAATGGTTCTGACTGTCGGTACAGGCATGCGAAGCTGTCTGGACCTCCACCTCCAGTTGAGGAAGTTCTTCAGAAGATACAGCAACTGACTTCTTACAATCATGGGCCTAACAGGTTCTATCAACCACGGAACGTTGCTCCGCAGTTGGGAGATGTTAAGCCTCAGGTGCAATTTCAGACGCAGGGACAGCTACAAGAGTCGGGTAACTTGCAACAACAACAACCTCAGCAAACACAACATCAGGTCAGCCAGACTCAGACACCAAACCCTGCTGAACAAACATCTCATGCTCATCCGTTGCCTCGGGGGGTAAATAGGTGTGTACAGAGTCCCACGGTTTTTAATTGGGTTGTGTAAACTGTATATCTATCAAGATGTTGGTTTCTTATAAGGGTGATCAGATACAGATACTTTATATATTCAGACACAAATGTATCTAGCTTCATTAATCTCTATAAATACACATATACAAGTTTGACTTCATGTTATATATTCTATCTGATGTTAGGATATTTTGCTTTGGTAGATAGGTAGATTCAGAGATTGTAATCTTCCTCAATAAAATTGACCTGCGTCTGGACTGTCTTTGCATTCTGATCTTTCTTTGACCTATTACTAGTCTCCCTCTTTCCATCAGTTCCCCTTCTTTCTTCATTTGATTTGTGGAATTAGGCTTTGCAAATGGTAGCGTATCCATATAGTGTCTTCATGCATAGTAGATTATAGTTTGTTAAGATCTATTAAGAAGCATATGAAACTTTAGAATCATTATCTTTTATTTAGTGCTCTGGCTCAGTGGTTTAGCAGGAATCATGCAACCGTAAGAGTCATGCTCTGTCTTGTTGTTTCAGGTGTACAAATTATACTAACAAACATTCAGTGGCTAGAGGTATTAATAATGATTATGATGTGAGCTGTTATGATTACTGCTAAAAGAGGTCCAAAATTTGGAGGTTTCATCTTTCTGTTTTCTAGCTGAATAATAATTTGTTGGCCTCTCTGCTTGCTTGTGTGAAATAGTTAGTATTCATTGTCAACATTGATGTATTTTCGCTTCTTCACGAGTATCCCTTATGAGCTTCTAGTCAACATAAATTGTCTTGCTTCCTTTGATCTATATGGCTTATTTTAGTCATCCTTTTAACCTACACTCTCAGTTGCTAACTTTAGGCATAACATCTTGCCGAACTATTGTGCTTGCAGTTGTACGTTATGCAATTTTATCAGCCTTTATTTGAAAGAACTTTCTTCCTTAATATGATGCCACTGAGAGTTCTTTCGTAATTGGTCCCTAAGAGTTCATTGCCTAAGTCTTTGCAATTGTACATTAAGATTTTATTCACTTATTGATTAGAAGCCTTGTGATTCATGTAGAAGTATCTTCTGGATTCACATTCAGTTGATGTTAAATTCTTAAAACGTTGTTTAGTGTTTCATCTTTTGAAAATGCTTTACTTGGGTTATAGTTTGATGTAATTATGCGAACTCCTCAACGATATTTTCCCTTTACTACATTCTCACTAAGCTTCATCTGCCATATCTGATACTTTTTAAAAAAACTTGGAGTTTTCAGGTATTTTGTAGTAAAAAGTTGCAATCTAGAAAACTTCGAGTTATCTGTGCAACGAGGAGTATGGGCTACACAGAGAAGCAATGAAGCGAAACTTAATGAGGCTTTTGACTCTGTGGCAAATGTGATCTTGATATTCTCTGTCAACCGCAGCATTTCCAGGTAGTTCATTGGGCTAAACAGGAACCACTTTACTTATGTTGAAAGACTTATTAATTACCTTTCTTCATCTGTATCAATGGTTTCTTCCTGTAACCTTCTTCGTCCTAATTGTTGTATTTGGTAGGCAGCCTTATGAGCCTAACTTATCTTTCTTTTCACATGACGCTATAGGGCTGTGCTAAGATGACATCCAGAATTGGTGGTTACATTGGTGGAGAAAATTGGAAACATGAGCATGGCACTGCACAGTTTGGCCGCAACTTTTCAGTTAAATGGTTAAAGGTATAATGTTTGCTAGTTCTTGCTCTGAATCCCGGTTTTGTTTACTTCTTCCCTATGCGATTGAGCCTATATGGTCTTGCAACTATGGTGCAATATTCTTATACAGAAGTCTTGCTTGAAATGTTAGTGTGCCCTTTTACACCACCGATCTTTATACACACTTTACTACTTTTTCTATTTTCTCTGTTCTCTGTTCTGGTATTGTTAACAATGAGCTCTGGTATATGGTACTGAGAGCTAATGGAGTTCTTAACTTGATTTGCAGCATTCACATGACTTATCTGAGTGATTGTAATTCTCATCATTGTAGTTGTGCGAACTGTCCTTCCACAAAACTCGGAACTTGAGGAATCCTTACAATGAAAACTTACCTGTCAAGGTACGTTGTTACGCTATCATAGCTGGTCTCCTATTCAGGAGTAGTATCGTGTTTTTAGATACAATACAACTCAATTACTAAAAAGGGGATGTTTATATCAATACACTGGCTGCAATGGCTAAATTGTCCCATGCTGACCATACTTGCACGATAACACAAAAGACGTTTACTAGTCATTACAAGTTACTATTGGTGCAGTGAGCCAGTGATAACGAAGTATTAGCTAATGGTCGTTGCGTAATAGTCACCTTTATCTTACTGTTTTGGTGTTCATTGTTCAATGATTGTAGATAAGCAGAGATTGTCAGGAGTTAGAACCCTCCGTTGGCGAGGAGCTGGCTTCTTTGCTTTATCTAGAACCAGATAGCGATCTTATGGTATATACTCTCTTTTTGTTGCTCGCTTTTGTTCTTTTGATGGTTCTTAAGCGTTTAATTTATGATGACACATGGAAGAACTAGGCTCCATGTGTTTTTACTTTTTACTAATGAGCTCTGCCTCTTTTAGGAGTTTAGTTACTTATGGTATATGCTCTCTTTTTGTTGCTTAATCATATTTTGTTTTGTCTTACATTCAAGGCAATATCCATAGCTGCGGAAGCCAAACGCGAAGAAGAGAAAGCAAAGGGAGTGAATCCAGAGAGCAGAGCTGAGAATCCAGACATCGTCTCATTTGAGGACAATGAAGAAGAGGAAGAAGATGATGATGAAAGCGAGGAGGAAGAAGATGGCATGGCAAACGGTCCCCAAGGCAGAGGCAGAGGAAGGGGAATGATGTGGCCTCCTCAAATGCCTCTAGGACGTGGAATCAGACCAATGCCTGGCATGGGAGGTTTCCCTCTCGGTGTAATGGCCCCTTCCCATGCTTTTCCCTATGGACCTGGTGGCTATAACGGTATGCCAGATCCGTTTGGTATGGGTGGTCCAAGACCTTTTGGACCGAGGTTTGGTGGTGATTTCAGAGGACCTGTACCGGGGATGATGTTTCCTGGTAGGCCTCCCCAACAGTTTCCACGTGGAGGTTATGGGATGATGGGACGTGGACCGGTTATGGGAGGAATGGGAAACGCTGCTCCTCGAGGAGGAGGAGGCAGGCCAATGTATCATCCACCAGCGACAACAACAACATCAGTACGTCCTGCCTCTTCTAACCGGAGAACACCTGAGAGAAGTGATGACAGAGGAGTGGCAGTGGATGAACATACATCTCATGGGATGGAGCAGTCTGAGGGTGGAAACAGTTTGAGAAACGAAGAGAGTGGAAGTGAAGATGAAGACGAAGCTCCAAGACGATCGAGGCATGGAGAAGGAAAGAAGCGTTGGTGAAAAGTATTTTCCAAAGAGTTAGAGAGACTTACAGAAGTTACGGTTTTCAATATTCTTATAAAAAATTTGTATTTTCAGACAACAGACAATAACTCTCACGCCTCTAGTGTGATTGAAAAGTAAACAAGACCCCATAGTCTTTTAACAAATTCACAGCGAGTTATAGTTGCGCCCATCTTGGGCTAACAAAACCAGTTTCTTTCGGGTTTCGACCGACGGTGAGAAAGAAGAATAATTTGCAAATTCGTTTCACTTCTGGATAATTATCAGTGTATGAACTTAAATTCTGTAATGTTGAAAAGATTTCTTTTTGAATGAGAAAAATGATAAACTAGTGAGCGGTGTGTCACCATATATAGTGTATGTGCATAACCAAAACGTATAAAATGAAGCTAACCATAACAAAATTTGAAGGAAAAAATCTATAGCTCGCCGGAATATCCAATTCAATCATTTTCAACAAAATGGAATTATCTGTACTACAAGGTTAAAATTATATATAAACTGTAAAAAATATATAAAGAGGAGAGGTTGGAAGAGGAAAAGAAGAAGCTGGCCTTGAAGAAGGGCAGGGTCTTTGATTTTGTTGGTGGATATTATCAGGAAAAGATATGAAACTAAGTAAACAAAGTTACAACATCTCTGTGATACCCTCTCACGATCAACATCCTTGGAACATTCTCCACCAGCAAATCCATATACTCCATGTAGAAATACGCCGGGTGGTTCAACGGAGGCGGCGGGAGACTCACCAGAACCACCGCTGCCATCCTCGAGTAACTGAGTATGGTCGAGTTCAGTTTCAGCATTGTATACAGAAACTTATCCACTTGTTGCTCATTCACCACCATCGCTTTCCCATTCGCCAACCGAGGAGTCGAACCTTGACTCTTTATCTCTCCCAAGTAATCTGAGATTCGTCTCTGTGCAGCATCAAACGCTTCCAACGAATCTTCTTTGCTGTTTCCTTCTGATCTTATGTCCCATGATTTCATCGTCACCACGATTACTTCTGCTTGCATTCTCAGGTCGTAGAGGAACTTCTTCACGTCGGCTTTTAGTGCTTCGGCGTCTGAATCCTCTTCAGCTATGCAGAAGAGTTGGATCTTGCAGCTCTCGAAGCTTTCTTTTGTCAGAAGAAGCTGCGAGAGGAGAAGCATGAGACCACCGTCTCTCACAATCCAGTACAAGTCGATTGTTCCGTACTGTCTTTGGTACTCGTTTGGCCATTCGTCTAACCCTTTGATGATGACAACTGCTTTGTTTGCTGTTATGCAGTCGTTGATTATCCCAACGAATGTGGATGGAATCTCTGTTAGATTTTCTCGCCGCCAGATCTCAGGGTAACGCATTACCACGATGTTGGGTTTGAGATTCCCGAGTCCCATCGTCTGGATGATCCCACGGAACCCTTCGGTCATGTTTGGGGCTACAACGATTTCAGCTACACCTTCACAACGCTTATACTCTATGTACGTGGCTAGTTTGTTGCAGGCTTCCTTTGCCTCTTCAGCACATTCATAGTAATCACCATCTAATATGTCGACAAAGATAGACATTCCACGACCTTTTTTCTTCATACAATTGGCAAAATCAGCCAGTTTAGGGTGGCACGGAACATTCTCTGGGAGCTGTCCCCATGGTCTGCAGAAAACAAGAGGGATTGGATACCAGTTCTTGGGGTGCACTTGATTCGCTGCAATTAGGAGAGAAGACAATGCATGAGAAAAGCTTAGATAAATGGACCATCTGATATTAGATAAGGCAGGTTCGGTGTAACAACACATAGAGAATGTAATTATGTAACCTTACCTCCGAGTGACCTGAGACTACGAAGAGCCAGCTGAAAATATGCACTCTTGAAACCATCTCCCCAGTCCCCGGCCTTCCCTTTTAGCCCAACGTATTTGTATATAAGACTTGCAAGAGCGATGGCAACCACAGTGAATGACCAAGAAATCAAGAACATGATCACTGCAACCGTAGAGGAAAAAAAACAAAGGAAAAATCAACAAGAGTCTTCACAATAAGACATCTCAAGCTTCAGGTGTGATAAGATAGTCGGTAGAATCAATTAGAATTTTGTTTTATAGGAATGGACTACAAGACTGCGCAGAAGGCATCTTCTCGAGCGAGTATTTTAAAAACTCATACCTATGCAAAGTGCGGCTCCGACAAAGGAAAGGCTCCAATGATGATATTTCCACCGTGGACGCCAACTTGGAGCATCAAGAATATCGAGCAGGAAACAAGACAAGTTTACTCCCGAATAGCATAAAAGATAGAACATAGTCACAGTCGGTGTGATAAGATCCAGATTTCCGATAACAACACATCCGATGCAGATCAATGCAGTGAAAAGCGTAGCTATGTGAGGTTCACTCGTATCTGCAACTTTGAAATAATTCAGGATGGGGAGTATATCATCATTTGCTATAGCGGCAAGTAACCTAGGGGCCCCTGTCAAACTCTGGAGAGCAGCCCCTAAGGTTGAAAGGATGATCCCAACATGAACAATGACAGGCCACGGCCAAGCAACTGTAGCAGTAAGTAGCCTGCAATAGTGGAAAATAATTCATTGCATGTAGTATACTCCATGATATAAGTTAGGCGTTCAAGTGCTAAAAGAACAAGTCTCAGCGAGCAGTATCAAACATAAATATTCTACCCTGACATAAACTAAGAAAATTATAGCTTTTGTAAACCCCTAATGAATTTGCGTAGTATATTCAGAACTTGAATTCCTTACTAGTTTCTTTCAAATCATGATAAAAATAAGAAACTGCAAGTGATAAGTGGGTTTTTATTTTCTCCAGGACACTTAACAAGATATAACAGATCAGCTGTAGAACATAAAAAAAGTAACCACGCGAGGAGTAACAACGTTACCTATCAGTCAAAAGTTTGTCACGGGTCGCAACAGCTCCAAAAAACAACACAGAGATCACATACAGTGAGGTAGTAGTCAGAGTGGCAGCCAACGTTCCAACAGGAATTGATCTTTGTGTATCTTTCAGTGAAGCTGATCGATTTGAACCAGCCATTATTCCTGTTACAGCAGGGAAAAATAGACCCACCAAATCACTGAAAATAAAACAAACAAAGAGAAGTGTAAATAAATTTCAGACTAAAAACTGAGCAAATAAACTTAAAACCAAAACTAGAGTTTTACAATCATAGGCAACACTATTTCTGAAAGTGACTCACTTGAAACTCCAGTATGTGCCTCCAGTTGGATCAGGAATTCCCGCATTATTTGTCATCTGATAAGCAGAACTCCAGTTATCTCTAAAACTTTTAAAACGCAAGCCCGTAATTCCAGCTGGTCCGATCATAACAGGGTAACAAAGTGAAGGTTAAAAATTTGGGGAAAAAATGAATCTATTTCCAACAATATTCAGAAACGGCTTACTGTCAGGATCATCTGTCTTTGCCAAAAATATCCCGATGAATATGCAGAATATAGAGAGCAAAACCGGTATTAGGAACGCAGGTGCAACCCGATTAATCATCTGAACGCCGCCAAACACAATGAAGCATAGAAGGATAGTCACAACAATTCCATAAATCTGCAAGTCATGTGAGTTTGGGCTTTGTATTGGTTCTGCAACTGCTGTTCCATTAACCTTCGTGATAGTTTCTGCCATTAGAAATAAGGCACAGCTAAGTGACTAAATGCGAGTAATTGGCTATAGATTATGTCCTCAGGGAAAACAAGTAAACGTTTTTGTTAAATAGAACTCAGAAGTTGGTAGGCAAGAATATCGTTCTTGCAAATCCTGTTTTGCATATACGCTTTGCCACTTCCAACAATTGATGAAACAAGTCTTTCGAGTCAAGACTAGCATGATAAAGTGGTGACAAAAACTGACAGATTACTAAAGGGTTATATGTCCTAGAAGCCCTTTGGTTTGGTTCCAGGTTTCAATTCGTACAAGTTCCACAGTAATACCTCTAAAAATCCCAGCAGCCGGAAACGCTTTTAGAAAAGTCTCCACAGCACCCAAAACGTACCTACAGTTATAAGGAGGAAATAATATAAAGTAGTTACTAAAAGCACTTGGAGGCCATGTGAAACTGAAGAGAGCACCAGCAACTCAAAAGAATGGGTGTTGGGCTTAAGACTTTCTGCAAGAGAGTTTCCTTCAAAGGATCCAGAATTTACACTTACAGAGCTCCAGCAACTGCGTTGCCAAGGAAGAAGCATAAACCTATGCTAATCCCAACCTCCGGACCAAGAGCACGACCAATGAGGTAATATGGTCCACCACCCTGAAAGTAATGCAAAAATTAATTACAGAATTAACTTGAAGTCCTGACTATTGTTCATCACACAAGAAAGAGAAAAGTAATAGGGGTGCCAACTATGGACCCGAAACCCAACGCACGGAAGGCTACTTATAACTACAGTTAAAGAAAATTCAAAACAGAAAAATTAAGAATTACCTTCATTGCGCCATTTGTCGCAATAGCACTCAAAGATATCGTCGTCAAGAATGTACATAATCCACAGAGCAATACCAATACTAGGCTTTGTCCAATACCAGCCATGCCAACAATCCTGAAAACTGAACAGCTTAAGACCAGCCATGATGACTTTGCAGACTGGTGTACAACATCAAGGACTTTGCAGTCTTACCATGTGAAACGGATGTAGTATATAATTCCTAATATGTTTTGTAAGCAGGGAACGAAAACTCCCATCATTGTACCCATCTTGAGAGCAGGCTACAAAAAACATGCAGATATAGTAACATCGTGAAAAACCATAAATGCAGCGATGGATGAAAACCGCCAGACTACATTACCTAAGAAAACATTAATTTCGCAGCACCATAATAGACAGAGTCAACAACAGAACAATGAAGGATATTTTCAGACGAAGGAAAACAATCTAATCACCCTGAAACAATGATTGCTAAACACAGAGCAGTTAAACAAACAGATAAAGGAACGCGACCTTTGCAATCTAACAGATTAAACTTCAATACAGAAAATGTTCACCCATCTACGTTTAAAATTGTATAACAAAGGAGAGAAAACTGGAGGAGACAAGGGGTAATTCTAGTGCATGACACTTGAACTCCTGGCGTGCCCCTGCACCGCCAGTGTTAGAGAGGTATTAACTTTTTGAGTTATTTTCGGTTATTCTCTCATATCGCTCTCTTCACTAAGCCTGATGTGACTCAACAGTTATGTTCTAAGAGAAAACAAGAGAAGCGCTTGGCTGGAACAGCCTGGCAGAGATGATCGAATGCATGATTTACAAATAAGTGAGAAGCTAATGGGAATATGAAGATACCTTTGGGTGCCCTTGCGTGATAGAGATATCCTCCCCATCCCTAGGGCTAGATGGTGCCGCAACTTGCTCCCCCGTCATACTGAAGGACATATTCATCACATATAAAATTAAGAGAATGTGTTTCTCAAAGAAAAACACATACACAATACGCATTTACACATCAGGGTGATGAAAGCACATCAATGCTATTAGAATCATGAACTGTATACATAGTCAAGGGCAGGAAACTTGTATCTTCCATTGATATAATTCAGACCAAAAAGATCACGCTGAAAGAAAGACACCGTTTCCAGTATTTCTAGCTACCACTTAATGCAGTCAATAAAGTCTTTTTTTTTAATCTTTCTGATGTACATTTCTACATGTAGAATTGTAGATATCAAAATCAAGATCACATGTACCTCTTCAAACCAAGAATGTTGACAAGAGAATCGAAACCAAATAATTCGAGCTTGGACTCCTTCTGATGGCCATTGACACCATCTTCTGGTCTTGGAACCTCCCTTGCACCAGCGCCCAACTCTCCTGGCGTAACTACTTTTATGTTCCTGTCAAAAAACCTACAAATGTGAGACACTCACGAGGCACAACTCCGATACAAGCAAATTCTCAGTAACATGTCTACTGATCACGAGATCTTCATAAACGAAAAGAGCTTCACATCCTTAAAAACACACACACTTCAGGAAGGGTCCGATTATGAAATTACTTGAGAGTGGGAGAGGAGGAAGATCCAGGTTCGACTGAGGACATTTCGATAACCGCCCTATCGTGCGCCACCACCGGCCTGTATCTTCCTCCGCCGAGACGCGGGAAGTCCTCTTCGCCGGCTTCTTCAATGTCCCCCCTATCCATTTCTCCGGAAGAATCTGGACAGATCTCTTCCTCCTCCTTTCAACAATGAGAAGGATATCTCGTCGGAATTAGAGATCGGAGAATTTGAAATCTGACGAAAAAGTGAGATCGAGGACTCGTCAAATTAACGGAAAGAAAAAAATATTATAAACTGAGGAAATTAACAAAAAAAGGGTTAAAATATATAATTTGGGCTTCTTGGGTCAAGCTGAAATGTCCAATTCCTTAGCATAATAGTTTTGGTCACTTCTAGATTTTCTTCTTCTTTTAATTTAACTTTTTATTTTTATTTTTTTATTTTTTTTATTAATGGAATTGAAGATATCCTTTCCAAAATATTCTTACATCACAAAAGTACGTAATGAAAGGTAAAGAAAGAGCAGAAGAAGAAAAAATGATGGTTTAAAATGATAGAAAGAGCACAAGAGAAGATGCCTTCAATGATTATAGAGAAGGAGAGCTATGGCTGGAAGTATTGGAACCAAAGATGAAGATATGAAACGCCAGCCCTGGACGAGTGGGTAACCATCCGTAACAACCTTTCCTTTTGATCCAAGCCATGGAGCTTGGCTCTTAAAATTGTCTGAAGCTCTTTCAACAGGGAAGTAACAGACCTTGAAGTTGCAGTGTGGATCCTTGTGTTTCTTTCTTTCCAAATAAGATAAACTGCCGCCTGGAAAATGATCTTACACAATACCTTAAGCTTTGCATTAGTCGTAAAGGACCTGAGCCATACCAGATTATGCTCAAAGCTATTAGGTGGTGAGAATGGAGCTGCCTGAAACAACAAATTCCAAAGGTCCAGCGAGAACGAACAAGCGAAGAATAAGCGATGAAGACTCTCATCAACCGTATCGCAAAGAGGACACAAAGGAGTAACATCTAAACCCCACCTTCTTAGCTTATCTCGAGTCGGCATTCTATCACGAGCAATAACCCACATGATAAATGTATGTTTCGAAATATTTCCTTGGAACCAAACCGACGAGAACCAGTCAACAGGAGGTGGCATCGGGTGCAAAGTACTCCAAGTTAAAGCAGAGGAAAATACAGCAGGAGGTGAATGCAAAGTATTACGCCAGAGAAAAATATTCGGGAGAGAAGAGTTTATTTCAGCAGGCAAGTCAGGAAGACAAGCTCGCAGCAGAAGAAGAGTGGGATGTCTTCCCCTTGGCCTAGACCAAGCACCCCTCGAAGCAGCCTGTTTGACAGTAAGCATAGAGCGTATGCCAGTAACTCTCGGACCGTTTGCCCCTGTAAGGTTAATCAAAGGTCCTAAACCTGTCCAATTATCATGCCAAAAAGAGGCAGTATATTCAGAACGAACCTGACATACCAAGAAAGGCCTTGCCAACTCCCGGAGCTTAATCAGCCATCTCCATATCCAGGAGCCATTTCCCATGAAGTCTGTTGTCCAGAACTGTCTTCCTTTTATAACATAAGATTTAATCCAAGCCACCCAAAGAGAGCCAGTGTCAGCGAATAACAACCATATGAGCTTTAATGAGAAGACCTGATTCGCATCCATTAATCTTCTCAGGCCAAGACCACCAGCCTTTTTTGGAGTGCAGACTGATTCCCAAGAGACCTTTGCATTCCTAGCTGAGGTAAATGTTCCATTCCAGAGAAAGGCATTGCATATTCTTTCAAGACAATCAATACACCCCTTACGTAAAGGAAAAACAGCTGCCCAAAAATTGAAAATGCTGTATAGGACAGACTTTATCAGCTCAAGTCTTCCCGCAAAAGAGAGCTGCCTATAGGTCCAAGAAGAAATTCTTTTGGTAACCTTGTCAATCAGGGGCTGATAATCAGCTCGTTTCATCTTATTTGGCATAAGAGGAAGTCCTAGATACTTTACTGGAAGAGCTCCATAAGCAAGCCCGAATGAATCTGCCATCTCTTTCAAAATTTCCGCATTCCCGCCGTCTAAGAACAGAGACGATTTGCCCAAGTTTAGACCCAAACCAGAACACTGATAAAAGGAGGTCAGAATGGAGATAATTCCTTCCAAGGAATCTGTTTCCCCATTAAAAAATATGAGCATAGCAAAGCTAAGATGAGTTACCAGTGGATCGATAGCTTTGGGATGGGGAACAAACTGATGCAGCAGAGCAGCCTGGTCAAGTTGCTTAGACAAAATGTCCATAGCTATGACAAATAGAGACGAGGATATGGGATCTCCTTGTCGAAGCCCCTTTTTTCCAGGAAAAAACCCAACAAGCTCTCCACTCAAAGCTATTGAATAGTGAGGAGAAGAAACGCACACTTGAATCCAATCCTGCAAAATTTGAGGGAGCTCAAAAGCTTCCAAGATGTTGAAGAGAAACCTCCAGTCCACATTATCATAAGCCTTCGTAATATCGATTTGCAAACAACCCCGAGTAACATCTCCTTCCTTGTTAAAATGAGAAACGAGCTCTGATGCTAGAAGGGCATTTTCGCTAAGGAGACGACCCTTAACAAAACCGACATGGTTCCTTTGAACAATCTTAGGAGTTAAATCTTGCAACCGAGAAGCAATAATTTTGAAGATGACTTTGTAGACAGTATTGCACAGAGAGATAGGGCGAAAATCAGATAGCTTATCCGCAGCTGGAACTTTTGGAATCAAAGAGATCACTGTCGCATTCACTTGACGAGGCAGTACAGAGGTAGTGAAAAAACTTTTAACAGCCGAGATAACGTCTGAACCTACCAGATCCCAAACTGAAGTGAAGAACTCAACGGTGAAACCATCAGGCCCGAGTGCTTTATTTTTAGGTAAAGCAAAGAGCGCCGATCTTATCTCTTCATCCGTGGGAATAGCTGCCATTTTGATGCTGAGGTGACCTCCACATCTGAAGGAATGTAACTGTTGAATCTGCTCTACTAACAACGGGGAGACAGAATCGTTCTCCACGCCTAAGAGGTCAGAGTAGAACTGCGTCAAAGTAAGCATATGAGTCCGGGAATTGGTTGGACCAGCTTTCATTAACCAATGCCCTATCAAGTTTTCTGGCTTTGGGATTAGAGACACTCTTATTGGACCAGGTATAATGACATCCTCTGTTGGCCAGATCAAAAACCTCACTATTCGAAATACATGAGTTGAAATCCTCTATTCCCTGAAGACTGAAGAAAGGTGTCGAAAGTGTGAAGATTTCAGAAAGCGATGTAACTTGGTTGAAGTCTCCTAATATGATCCAAGGAGAGTTTTTGATGAGAGGAGAAGCAGAGAGTTCAAGTATAGTGTCCCAAAGGCTGATTCTTTCCTCCCTTCTGTTCCGAGCGTACACAAAAGCTGCTGTAAAAGACTGACCAGATCTCGGATTAAAAACTCCACATAACATTAGTTGAGGAGATTTGTAGTATGTAAAAACTGAGAAAATAAGATCCTAGACAACCACGATACACCCATTATCTGCCTCATCAGAATAGTTGGCGTCATAACTCCAACCTGGTACTATATTATTGAGAATACCCGGAAGACTTGACTGCTGAGCATGAGTTTCCAAAAAAGCGCCTATCATAGACTTATTTATACTTAACCAATCCTTAATAGAAGACTATTTATTATTTCCGTTTATACCCCTTACATTCCTGAAACTCTTCATGGGAAGACAAAATTAGGGATGAGTGCTGAGCACTAAGCTTCATTAGGACGGACCGAGTGATTAGACTCATGTCCGACTGAAGGTGAACCAACAAAAGAACTTGATGCGCTTTAGCACCAGACTTAAGGATAGAATGTTTTGGCAAGCTGTCAGAAAGTCGAAGAAGCTTATGTCTTTGTTTCTTCCTTGCATTTTTCGCTGTAGGGAAAGCCTGCGGGTTCTAATTTAACTTTTTATTTAACACTAACAAAATACTTTAATCATTTTCCACTTTAATAAACCAACTTAAGTAATATAATTACGTTCATATTAACTAAATGCTTGTTAATTTACTTTCATATTAACCCATGTTTGAAATTGCGCCAGGCGTAAGTCGGGCGGTTGGTCTGGGCATAGCGAGTTAGCAAAATCTCGGAGATTACTCTTGGATTAATCAGGGATTAATTTTTAATATTTTTAAATATATATTTTTATTTATATTAAAATTTTAAATTTTAAGGTTATATATTTTAACAATGAGAACGATAACAATGTTTTTCCGCAGCTAGAATGATAAATGCACCCTTTTACAACTACCAAGTGACAAGTTCGACACCCCCTTCAATTTATTTTAGACCTTTTTTACTCATTTATATTAAATAGGGGCACAAAAGTAATTTTCGAATCTTCTTCTTTGTGACCTAATTATTTCCATGTGTGCCGCCATTGTTATCATGAAAGTTTATACATATCTCTTCACTAAATTAACTTGTTTACTTCACAAAATCAACTCGATATCTACTTAAAACACTAAATCATGTGTTCAACACACGTTTCGACCCAAAAAACAACAAAGTTGAAGATTTTTTTTTATTTCCGCGTTTTTTCCTGAGTTGGGTAAAATCTTCAGGGTTCTTCACCGCCTAGCGCGTACTCAGCCAGTAAATGGCCTCCACGGCCGCGTTTTAGAACATGGATATTAACTAAAGGCTTGTTAGTTTATCTCTAAAAAATAATCTATAGAAGACAACCAATGAATAATCCTCTTTTCTTAGAAATTAATTATGATGAAACAAAAGTAGAGCATATGTTCGTAATATGATACATTCTTATAATATAAAAAACTAGATGATAACCCGCGCCTTGCGCGGAATGAGATTATTAATTTCATTATTTATAAGATAATAAAACATTAGCTCTGTTTAATGTGGACATCGATTTGGTTCTAAGATGGATTTTTTATAAGTTTAATGTGGACATCGATTTGGTTCTTTAAATATAAAAAGTCTTATAATTAAAAAGCTCGATTTTACTAAGATGCATAATTATAAAACAGATAGATAATAAATAGTTCTTTAGAAAAATTCTGAAAGGCAAAACAACATTATTATGTAAAATGAAAATATGGTATTAAGCAAACGAAAAAGTCTTCAAGCTTGATCAACTCTCCAAGTCTGAATTCATTATGCTGTGATAGGAATCATGTGACAGCATACAAACACAAGAATATAGAAATTAGCGTAAATTCTAATTAGTTTTGAGCTAGCCAATAAATACATATGCAGTTATTAACCTACTATACTTACTTCGATTTGAAATTTTGTATTTCTGCCATGTTAGGATTTTGAGAACAACCTTCTAAGTCAGTTACAAATGTAAAACCACCTAATTAAGAAGGATAAACGTTACGATTCTAAAGAAATAAGTAAGAAATTTTAATCTACAATATTAGATTGCTAACCTCGTCCCCATTGGATTCTTCATGACCTCAAAACACAGAGATCTACTATAGGTCCTAGAGAAGTCTTGCTTGCAAAAGCACAAGCTAAAGATTCAATCCTTTTCATGTAAAAACGGCTTGATTTAGAAAATCCAAGGGTTCATCCGCAAGGTTCGTCTGAGTGGGCTCCGTAAAATCCAAAAATCCATCCCTAAAACGTAAGAACGATAGACTTTGTGGCAACGCGTAAACTAAAATTCTCGAACATCAAAACACTCCTCATGGAGATGGGTTTCTACGTACAGAAGAAACACATAATGGTGAGAGTTTGTTTTTGCTCTGTCATATCTGGTACTTGAGATGTTATAAGTAATTCAAGTGATGAGAATTGATGTTGCTTCAGATAAAAGCAATCCAAGAAGAGAGTACTCGAAAAGGGCAAGGCGGGTTATCATTTACGGCTGAGGTATTCGAGATAATCACATCAGTGAACTAAGAAAATCACATGGCGATTCATCTCTGTATAAACAGGTTATATATTCTTCTTGTAACAATTAATAGGTATGTATATCTTTCTTCAGTCCTGACCTAAAGCAACTTATTTGGGTTGGGGCAGTTGTGTGAGAGATTACTAAACGAACTGGATGATCATCCCAAAAAGAAAAAGCAGAAGCAAATCTTTTGATAGAGGATTCATGTGAATAAGATTTTAAATTAAAAACAGATTTGTATATAACAGATTGGTACAGCCAAAAAGAGTTATGCATTAGATTTGATGAGTTCACGTAAACAACAGTAACTAAACTTGGATTTTGATAGGAGAGGGGATGATAATGATGAGAAAATGTCTCGTGTTTTTAAAAAACTTGTTAGCAAAATAGGAAACAAAATTTTGAGGAGTTGTATTTAGGCCTGGGCATAATATCCATAACCCAAAATCCGAACCGAAAAACCCGATCTGTACCCGGTCCAAAATGTAAAAAATATCCGAATGGGTCTTGTAAGGTGGTACAAAACATATCCAAACCCGAAGTGTTATTAACCGAACCCGAATGGATAACCCGAAAACCCGAAAAAAATCGAAAAATCCAAAAAGATATCCGAAGAAACCAATCCGAATGTCCAAAATAATATACAATATAATTATATGAAACATGAATATATACTTCAAATATTCAGTTTCATATTTATTTTGATATGTTATCAAACAATAAGTATATAAAATTTAAATAACTACCTTAAATACTTAATTATATAAATAAGTATATATGTCTTATGTTTTACTTTTAAATTTTAGATTTTATTTCGGGTATATCCGAACCGATCCGAATGATATATGATTACTTTATGGGTTCTATGATGTGATACAAAACCGACCCGAACCCGATGTGTTATATCCGAACCCGACCCGTACTTGCAAATTTACTAGAATGTGACCTAAGAAATGTTATAAAAGAAAACCGAAATCCGAAAAACCCGACCCGAACGCCAACGGGTACCCGAACGCCCAGACCTAGTTCTATTACAGCGACACGTCAGAGTAAATTTTTTAAAATGAATGTGAGAGCGCCACGTGACAAAGGTAGTGTGAATGCATTAAAACCAATGCTTCTGTTTTAATATATAAGAGATATTACATTTATAGACAATTTTCATCTTCCTATTAACACAATAGGCTACATTCTTCTACTATGACACTAACCAAACAAGTGTAGTGGCAGGAATTAACTACACATTTCTCCTCCCACTCGACGGCCCTATTAAATCTGACACACTTGACAAAACTTACATTTATCTAAATTTCTAACAACAAATTACTTATATACTTTTAATTTGAATGGTCCAGATTCATTCTATTTTATGAAGACAATTTTCATACATCATTTTCATCTGTATATTTTTTTGTCCAAAAAAATCCAAAAACCTTAATCTTTGACTCTATTCTCTTACAGATTATTGTTTCTAAAAAACTGCTTAATTTTCTATCATCCACTAAACAAATCAGCTTAGACTATAACCTAACCCTTCTAGTTATTATTTGCAGGTTCCTCATAGCGGATCACTGCATGATTATCCCTGATGAATGGACTTTCGCCGACTCTCGTTAGAATTTTGTATAATTGATAAGGATAAAATGTTAGAGATTGTACATATTCGCCCTGGTATGGTCTTGCTTGAATTATAAAACAATGTTGTCAAGGAGTTCTTCAGTGTCACAGCTCCTGCAACTCATGCTGTCTTGAGTTATTGGCTTCCTAACACTAAAAAGCTTGCTACCAGACTCACAACACCACCGATTATACTGACCAATGACAGGCCCTCTCTTACTTCTTCCTTCACTTTGAAGCTCACCACGGCATGAATTTATTTGTCACTTTTGACACTAAAAGAGACACACGTCAAATGATCTAAGTAGATGAAAATCCTTTACCAATTTACAACACCTAACCAACCTATAAAGCACAATCTCAACCCCTTTCGCCTCCCTTCAACAGCTTCTTCGAAAATTTCCTCTTTCTTCCTTTTTGATGAAGATGAACTCCTATAAGATATGCCTATCCACCCACCAAATGAGAATAACTACCCTTTACATTTTGCTGGGAAATGTCCGTCTTTCACCGGTCTTTCAAAATCCATCGATTCTTCCTTCACGAGGAAATAAAATGCTGGAAAAAAAATGTTCAAAGAAGATCTTGACATCATTCCTGACAATTGGTTGATCGATGAGGAAGAGGAGACTGCTTTAGAAAGTTCTCTTTTTAGAGCATTTGTGAGGGGACACACTTTCTGATGCAGCTGAGATTATGGTGGTATCAAAGTCCCTAAAACAGCCCCACAAATCATCCATTGCACCACGGGTGATGCTTTTGACCACAAGTAGAGATAATTTAAAATCGTTAATAGATGTCGCATAATTTGCTTGCCTTTTAGACAAAGGCGTGCAGTTCTATTCAGGCACATGGGAAACAAACTCACTACACGCCTCGGCCTTCGCAAACGTCACGCTTTTTGACGTCAATTCTTTTAACTTTTGGCTAAAGGAGCCACCCAAACAAATAAAACTAAATAATGAGTTAATCTTGTCACCTAACAGCAAAAACAAAAAGTCTCCGTCGCCGGGACTCGAACCCGGGTCTCTCGGGTGAGACCCGAGTATCCTAACCAGCTAGACTACGACGGATTTTGTATGTGTCTATATTTTATAGTTTCAGAATCCATAGATATTTAGTTTTGGGCAACCTTTTCTGTGCGTTTTCTGTTTTAACAAAACGGGTTATTTGTTCACATTAGAAGCGGTTTTGAAAGGCGAATGTCATATCTTTATTGTTTTGCAGATCATTAGTTTTATGAAGACCTCTTACATATATATAAACACTAGCGAATGATACATCATTACCAAGATAATTTCGTGTAAAGCTCTAAAGAACAAAGGAACATTTATTCTTTCTTACTTCACCACTGTCCCTAAGCCCTAAAGAACAATATAGCATTTGCAAGAATCAGCATCTGTATCGGCCAAATATCCAAGACGATCGCATGTACACAAGAGTACCTAAGACCATCTATCACCTTCTAGTTTTGGTACTCTGTAAATGGCAATGATGTAAATTGCATCAGCAAGCAAAGGGATGACTGCAACTTTCCATTTGCGTTCTTCTTGTCACAATACAAACTTCTTGAAAGGCTGATATACCATTTCTATCCACCTAGCCCCATTCCATTCACTCTCCCTGCAGAGACCATGTTACAAAGGTACTGAGCATTTGCTGGTCCGGTGCTGTGAACCATCCTAAAGAAGGCACTGGTATCTCTTGACAGCAGCTCTTGTGGACTATCATACTCCAAAACCTGAAAGTTTTGACAAAGTTTTATGTAAGCATCAAAAGAATGTCACTACTCTGTACAATAATCCTGGCATTACCTGACCAGAACTAAGCACAAGGATCTTGTCACAGTCGATGATGGTATTCAATCTGTGAGCGATAACAAGCATTGTGCAAGACTTGAATTCCTCACGGATTGTCTTTTGTATTAGAGAATCTGTTCTGACATCAACAGATGCTGTTGCTTCATCGAGAACAAGGATCTTAGATCTTCTTAACAATGCACGCGCTAGACTCAGAAGTTGCCTTTGCCCCACGCTGAAATTCTCACCTCCCTCAGAGACCTTCAAAGACTCAAAAATGAGTAAAAGTTAGATCAATAGTCCCAATCACAATAAAAACAAAGAATCTATGTATTTGCTATAAACTACACCTCTGCATCTAGACCAAAAGGGTTCCTGGCTATGACATCTTTTATATGGGCCCTTTGTAGAGCCTCCCAGAGGTCAGCATCATTGTGCTCACTAAATGGGTCAATGTTGAATCTCACCGTCCCTAAATAGAAGCAATGATTCTCATAAAGAAACAACAGGAAAATACTTACAATGTTGTCATAAACTACACACTGACCTGAGAAAAGAACTGGTGACTGTGGAATGATACTTAGAACCCTGCGCAAATCCATCAGTCCGAACTTAGCAACATCATAATCATCAATCATGATTCTTCCCTTTTCCACTTCCACAATCCGAAACAATGCATTCAACATGGAAGACTTCCCTGCACCAGTTCTTCCCACCACTCCTACTTTCTCACTGGGAGAAACAGAAAAGGACAGTCCATGAAGTACTGGAGGAAGCCCTGTTCTATAACGCAGGTAAACATCTTCAAACTTAATTGATCCTCTTGAAGGCCAGCCAGTTACTGGACAATTGTTCTCGATCACATCCGCAGCCTCAGAAGGTAGATCGATGTAATTACCCACACGCTCAACGGAATTCAAGCTGTTCTCTGCTCTGCTAGCTTGCCTTAGAACACCGCTTAACAGAGAAGTGATATTCAGTGTGTAGCTAAGAAGGAGACCCATCGTAGACGCAAAACCAGCTTGGTTCTCTGCATTCCCGTTCCTCAGAACGGCGAAAGTTGCGGTTAACCAAATCATGACACCACCGAGAGTTTCCAGTCTTATAGTGAGCCAACGATTTGAGCTAGTGTTTGCAAGAGTGAACCTTATGTTGTTGTCCATGGATTTTCCATTAATCTTGGCCATCCTCTCGTATGCTTTATAGGCTCGGATGCTTGACAAACCATTCAAAGCTTCTCCAAATTGAGCATAAATAGGCGATCTTGTGACCGAATCTAAACGTTTCACTTCACGGGATGTGTTCTACAAATCACAAAGCTGATATCAGTTTCAACTGGATCACAATCTTGAAAACTATTCTGCATAGGACAATACCTGATAGTAGAGATATGCTGCATAAAACAGTATCAGGAGCGGCATTATTGCCCACAATGAAATTGTACTGACAGTACCTATAAGTGCAAAGGTCGAGAGGAGTTGCCAGAGCTGGTTCATGAACATATTCATTAGGTTGGCGACATTTCTATCTATATCACCAATGTCCTTAGAAAACCTGTTGATTACACGCCCAGTTGGGTTTGTGTGGAAAAAAAGCATAGGAGCTCGCATTATAGAATTCAGCATAGCGTCATGGAGTTTCTTGGCGGCACGTAAACTTGATGTGATCAGCCAAAACGAGTTGGTAAACGTCACCGCAACCTAAAATCAATGGATCATAATACATATTAACTTAATGAAATATATGACCGAGTTTATCTATTTCACTCAACAAACCTGACCAAATCCGAGAAGAGCATAGACGATAATGTAGAAACCTGGACTATAACTCTTTGAAGTGCTTTGATCGGTCCAGAAACTTAGCCATGTGCTACTTGAAACCCGGAGAACCTCAGTTGTTAAATAGCATGCAAAGATGATCATAACCACCCATAAGCCGCCCACTGCCTTTTTATACCTCATCAGAACGTTCCAACTTATGATGCCAGTTTCCCGTTCTTCTTGCTTTACAAGCACCGATCTTCCTCGTCTTCCTTGCTTGGTACTGCCAACATTTCTTTCACTCGCATCAACCGTGAGAGTATGACTCGGCTTCGAGCTTTTCTGGTCATTTTTATTCATCTCTTGGGTTGTGTCCATTTTCCCAGCGTTCTCCATTAGTTTCTGGAACAAACTCCCATTTTTTGACAACTCTTCAAAGGTTCCTTCCTCTTTGATCATTCCCTCGGACACTAAAATAATTCTATCCATCAAAGGAAGAAAATGTAGCTGGTTTGTGACAAGCACTCTCGTTTTCCCCTTCAGCTCATCTTTCATGCAGCTATCAAACACCTGTTACTTGGTTCAAAAAAAGTCTATTACCTTCAAGAATAATTAATAAATCAAATACGCTGTAAAAAGATGGCTGAATACTAATTGATTAAATCATCCGAATTCAAGTAAAGGTAGTTTGACCATGATGAAATGACTGAACATTCACTGATTATACTCTATATATGTCAACCTTAAGAGTAATCAATATGATCATTTATGTAATGGATCAACCTCAAAAGTCAATACCTGCTGAGCAACATGAGCATCTAAAGCACTCAAAGGATCATCGAATATGTAAACATCTGAACTGGAGTAGACTGCCCTAGCCATTGAAAGTCTCTGCTTTTGCCCTCCACTAATATTCACTCCCCGTTCTCCAATCTCTGTATGATCACGGCCCTGAATAAACAAATTCAAGAATTTACTACTAAGAAATTGTCATATCAAGTAAATGTAACTGGGTTGTGTAAGCCTTTTCACTCCACCAACCGGAAGCAAATCAAGATCTTGTTGTAAGGCAGTAGCATCAATAGCCCTCCAATATCTTTCAGCTTCAAAACCCGACCCAAATAATATGTTATCACGCACCTGCAAAACATAGACACTTGTATTGGAACACTTCCTGCCGAACTAGTTGGCCAACGAGAAGTAAAGGTGACTCACCGTGGCATTGAAGATCCATGAGACTTGAGGAACATAAGCTACTGAGCCTCTAATAATGACGCTTGAGGTTTCGGTACGAGATAGCTCCCCCAGCATTGCCGAAACAAGTGATGTCTTACCTTCCCCGGTTCCACCTACAATGGCAACCAAGCTTCCGACTGGAATCTCCAAATTAATATTGGATAATGTGGGCTTCGTTGCCTGGAGAACATACAACCATGAGTATCATAGAATCTAATGTTGCAACTCAACATGATCTAAAGAAGAGGGAAACTTAAGAGGATTCACCTTTGAATCCCATGAAAAATATCCATTCTTAATGGAAATGGCTGGAGGCCCTGGTTGAAGAGGTGGGTTTTCTGCTAGAATTCTCTCTTCACTTAGAAGTAGTTCCTCAATCCGTTGCAGTGAAACGTTTGCGTTGACAACCTAAGTGGAGAAGCAGCAAACAGAAGACAACTACATAAGATGGAAATGCAATTCATTTTACAGATGCATATGATATTACCGAGGAGATGACTGTTAAACTAACCTGACTTAGAAGATTTGGTAGCATGTTGAGAGGAAATCTTAGAACTGCGAATAGAGAAAGAGAGGTGAATGCCCTTGCCGGTGTCAAATCTCCTCCAAGCAGAACGTAAACCCCAAATGAAACCACAGTCACAACTACTGGGATGCTGTTCAGTATAAAACTGTTAAACTGCAAGAGGAAAAACACCCTGTTAACTAATTGAAGACGAGACAGATGCATCCTATTAACTACAGACAATACAAAATCAACGATAATTAGCCATACAGCTGATAGTAGCTGCGCTTTACGAAACCATGAGAGCTCTTCATTTCTAATTCCTTGAATCCGCGACTCAAAGCTCTTCTCCCATGCATAGCATCTAACAAAGTTGGAAAATGCCACAACTGCTTTTAAGAATGTGACATTCAGAAAAGCTGGAAAAGAAATGATTATGAGTAACAGTCATACTTTACAGTATCCATGGCTGCTAAAATCTCATTCATGATACCAACTCTTTTGTCAGTCCACTGGAGCCCTTCTTTAGTCAGCTTCCGCATTTTGCTTATAATCAGAGTCTGTTTATCACGAACCAGAATAAATAGAACTGTGTGAGTTTATATGCAATTACCACAACTTGTACACTTCAAGAATAGGCTAAAAAATAATAAAGAAGCTATTAACCTGGAGAGGAATTAGGAGAAACAAAATCAATGAACCAAAAAGCGAAGCAACTCCTAGTTGTTGATAGAGAAGAATCATAGACACAATGATGCGAAAAGGAGCTGACCATAAGCCATGGAGTTGTTGTGATATTTGCTGCAAAGTAAAGTGACAATGTTAGCAGTTACAAGTCATTAGTTGTGCAAAAGTAGAATGGACCAAACTGAGAAGAAGATTGAACACATAAGTATACCTGAAGTGCATTAGCATCTGTAGTTATCATGTTTGTGACCTTCCCAGATGCAAAATTCTTGCGAGCTTCATGAGTTAGTCTTAAAGATTTATGGAATATAGCTGCAACCTAGGAGAAAAATATCATATTTAGTTGGAAATTAAACATGACTAAAATGATCATATACAATGGGAGAGATATGGAAGTTTTACAAACTTTACCAAAGTTGATCTTAACCGGAATCCCACACGCCAAACATTCTGGTAGTACTGAGCTTCACAGAGCACTCCAAGTGTCTGAAAATAAATTTCGAAACGGAATAGCTTTTCAGAGGTTATAACAAGAACAACAACAATGTGAGAGCTAGAATGGTGAGAAAGTTCAGTGTATTCAATGGGTAATAGTAGAAAAACAAACACGTCAGTTGTAGAAAAAGTATTCTAGAGAACAAAAGCGAACTTTTTGATACTTACCACCCCAACGAAAATTAAGAAAGCATAGACATAGCCAACCCAAGCCGGATCACCTTCTTGCATTGACTACATAAAACGATCAAAGATTCAGTTAGCCGAAGAAGCACAGGGGTACTAGGAATATTTTCAGCATGTTACATAGATCTCATCACTCATGTATGATAAATATATGTAAAGGCGTTTTTTCTCAAGATTGAAAAAGCAATAGAAGATATGTGATGACCGTAGAGAACGTGTGAAACATAAAACATCATGTAGAAGCATAAGGCAGAAACAAACTAGACAATATTAGTAAGGGCTAAGTAGAAGCAAAGCTTACCCGTAATAGGTGGCTCAGTACAACCGGTCCAACAAACTGGGAAAGATCATTTCCAATCTACACCACGCCAAAACATGATGAATAAACTGTTTGAGACTTGTCAAAAACAGAACTGAAAATTGCTGTGGACGCATGGGAAAATAACAGCCAATAGACTTTGTAGGATCTATAAGAGCCAACCGAGAGGCAGAATACGAGTTTTAACTGTTTAAGCAACCATAATTTGAGAGCACTGAAATTAAACGATAAGATAATTACCTTAAAGATACCACCCAACCAGAACCTACAAAGAGAGTACACAAGAAACTTAATCTCTGGCTGAAAAGGAAACTAAAGTGCCATCAGTGGTTTTTAGAAAAATCATCAGCCTATACCTTCCACCAAGGCTACTATTCAGTGCTCGGAGAAGCCACGGCTTGCGTCTCTGCGATTCTTCTGTCCAGCATCTTTGGAATCTGTCAGATAATTTATCCAATAAATAAGAGTGTTCTTGATTCTAAACAAAACTTTCTACCATAAGAAAAGAGAGAGAGAGAGAGTTAATGCAGAAAAGCAACAAAGTTTCTGTACCTTGTGAACAGAGTTTCTGTTTGATCCCATTTGTCTAATTGCCAAACATCCTTTTCAGTTATGGGTTTTCTGTAGCCTAACTGCATAAGCGGCGTGATCCAACCAAAGTATATTCCTAAGAAAACAAATCAAAATCAATGGAACAAACATGAAGCTAATCTATCTTTCTTAGACTGTTATATATTTGCCAATACACTGAGCACTGAAAACCTTTGTTTATGGATTCAGTGGCAACCTACTGGAAAATATGCTGGCATGTCGCTCGGGACATATGTTTTCTCCCCCGCGAAGTGCTTCATATTCAACGTTTTCTAGCGGTTCGTTGTTTAGAATATGGTATCCTGGATAAGGATCTAGTTCCGGAATGTAAACAAGTAGAAGAATCCCAAAAACAGCCTGCAACAGAAAACAAAATAAATACTTACAAAACAGTGAGGCCAAGCATTTGATTGCCTTAGGGATAGTTCAGAAAGTCTGAAGCAATTAGATGTAAGTTCTAAGTGTTGGAATTTTGTTAAATCTCGTGTCAACTCTATATTGTCCTATTAGTACGATATTGTCCATTTTGGGCCTAAGACAAACCCGTATGGATTTACTTTTGGTTTCCATCCCAAAAGGCCTTGAACTAATTAGAGTTGGACATCTCTTTATATATTAGACACTTCTTGTCTAAACTTCCAATGTGAGACTTGAATTGACATCTCTCAGTCTCCCCCTCAAATCAAGGACCACACACCTTGTGTCCTTTCCTTCAGCGAATTCCTTGGCACCTATCGCGTCTTCGACATCTGGGACCCAATCGCAAGGTTACTTTGAGTTGCTTTGAGGATGCTCTTCCCACAATTCCAGGATCTTCTGACTAATCTCTGCCGAACTTCCCTTTCTACCTTTGAAGGGTCTCATTCCTACTCGAAGAGTATTTTGGTCTTCTTGTAGATCTTCGTCAAACCGCTCTGATACCAATTGTTGGAATTTTGTTAAATCTCGTGTCAACTCTATATTGTCCTATTAGTACGATATTGTCCTATTAGTACGATATTGTCCATTTTGGGCCTAAGACAAACCCGCATGGATTTACTTTTGGTTTCCATCCCAAAAGGCCTCGAACTAATTAGAGTTGAACATCTCTTTATATATTAGACACTTCTTGTCTAAACTTCAACAATGAATTGCAAGCTTATACAGAAGGACCATGTTCTAACAAACCTGAGAACATCTTGAACTGATATAGAGATGTAAGGAACTTCTGCAATAAGAAATAGATGAAACTTATTATGACATTCAGGGTTAAAGTTACCAAAGCTCAAAAGTTTTTGTTAGATTTTTCAACCTGTTGACTGAGTTCTTGAGAGGCAACACAAGGTCGAGTAGCACAGCATCAGCAACCAAAACATAAACAACACCAAATCTCACGTACAACCGGAACTCTTTGACATATTGTCTGGTTTCCAGCCCAATCAAAACAAGCATGGAGAACCAAGCAAATGCCTCAACAATTAAAGATGCAACCTGCCATAGTACAACACCAAAACCACACTTCATTTCTGATCTTGAACAGCATATGAGTTTAATCTCCATACAATTAAGAATTAGAGTTGGAATTTGAAATTACCTCAAAGGGAGGAAGAAGACCAGTCTCTCCATCCATGTCAAAAAGTGAAACCCCCAGGACCAATCTCAGCACCGGCTCAACAACACAGTAACAAGCTAATATCCCTAGCACACAGTTATACCACTTGTTCCTCAGAACATACATCTGAGCTTTGGTATTGCGGAAGATGATCCATATCCGGTAGAGACACAAACCAAGAAGGACAAAGTGAGAAACAAGCATCACAAGTGAGTCAATAGCGCATGGCGTGTAGGAACCAAACGCGGCGTCCGCTGCTTTCTCCCAAAACCCCTCTGCAACTGGCTTGCAGTACCAAGTCAAAGCCTCAAAACCCATCTTCTTCGATACCCAAAACTGGAAAACAAGAAAAGACATCAGCTTTAAGAAAGGCTATGCAACACAGAGTAACTATAATCAACAAGCAAAAATAACAAAGGAGCGGACTTTTGTTAGTCCCATCAACTTAGAAAAGCATGTGTTTCGGGGGGAAGAAGAAGAAGAAGAAAGGCATTACCCTTTTGCTTCGTGATAGTTCCAAGTTTGGAGCTTTGTCAATAAAACTATGTAATGCCTAGATGTTTTGTACAAAAGTGGGAGACTTTTTGAGTAGAATACAACTCGACAAAGCACTAGGGGAAGCCTAAACGTCGAAGTCGAAGTCGCAGCAGTCACTCACTGTTTGGGTTCACAAATCATAAAATCACTCCCACAAGAAAAAGAATAAAAGGATTATCTTATTAGATAAGAATCGCAAATTCCGATCTCCACATATGTTATATGTATTCACGTGACTTCATTTTTTAACCATTGTTTATGCTACGTTTACCATTGACGTGGCTTGAAGTTTGTTGGACGAAAAGAGATTATCTAGAGCTCGGCATTTTACTCTTTGTTTTTTCAGGTTTTTCGGGTTGGTTTATTATTAGTTTTCGAGTTTTGAAAAAATGCTGCCGAAGTAAACTGAACTATATTTCGGTTCGATTTCATTCAGGACTGAGGTTATTTGGTTCAGTTTTCGGTATTATTATTTACTAGGGGGTTTTCCGGGCGTATATTTTTTTCTATAATATTAATTTAGTTTAATTTTTATATTTATTCTATAAATAAACAATATGATATATATTGGAACTGGTTATAGAATTATAAAAGTAAATGCAAATTTAAAACTACTTGAAATAATTTCTTGTTTTATTGAAATTTTATTTAGGGTATTAGTAAGATTATTAAAAAGTTAACTAAATTATTAGTTAAGATTATATATTCTTTATCTTGAAAATTTCACTATTCAAAATTTGTTATTTTATTATTGTAAATTATATCACCTGATGAACAAACATATTAAAATGATTTAAAATTT
>NC_027754.1:16080373-16081045 GCF_000695525.1 Brassica oleracea var. oleracea
ATTAATTGATGAATATTTACCTCAAAGTATCTGCTAACTAACTCTGATGCGTGCCTTCCGGTTAACACACGACCATCATCACCTAGTAGGACAAAAACGGCTTGGTCACTGTTGTCATAAACAGATATCTTTGCACGGTACATGTTAAAAAAGATTCAGAAGGAAACGTCACCAATGTAATAAACAGAAGCAAATAACAGAGAAAGAATAATTAAATGTTCAGGCGAGAGACCATACTGAGGGACACCAGCTGTGTTGATCTTCTCACATTTCGTGTTTGTACAAACCAAAGATGTTGCGCCTTTGGTAGCCTTAGCATGGCATCCACTGCATCCAATATAGTACCAAGCTGAGCCATGAACAACATCATCGATAGTAGCAGTGCATTCAAAAAAGGCATCCTGCGACATTTTATAAGCATTTGATATAAAAATCTTAGTGTTTCAAACTGAGTAAGAAGTATATAGCTTTATTTTTACCTTTGCAGATTCTTGCTTCATGTAACTGAATATATCTGCTATAGTCAATGTCTCACGCTTGGTGACGACGTCTGCACTAACTTGCTTAGCAATCTTCGGGTTTGAGCCGAGCCTAACACATAATAAAAACATTGATTCAGTCATTCACTTCAATATGTCTAACTGTGCGCTTCACATGAACCTGTATAGAATA
>NC_027754.1:16081168-16081512 GCF_000695525.1 Brassica oleracea var. oleracea
TTTGGAATAGATAACAATAATCAACCAATGACAAAACAGAAAACGTTTATGGAATAAGAAAATGTCAATGACAAATAAGAAAACGTTTATGGAATAAAAAATGTTTTTACTATCACGTAAGCGAACAATGAAACTATCTTTTTCGAAGCATGTCACAATTATCAATGAAATATGAGTCCAAAGAGATAATTGATTACCTCCGAGACGTTTGGTGTTAACAGCTGTGACCAAAAGCACTGTGGGAGTGTTGTCATATGAGTTAAACTTCTTGCAGAAGTCTGCTGCAGCCTGGTCCCAAAGGTAGAGCTTCATGACAGGTCCGCTGCAAACAATAAGCTCTTAGG
>NC_027754.1:16081539-16088602 GCF_000695525.1 Brassica oleracea var. oleracea
ACTCATGCGATTGCACATGAACCATAATGTGTCGAGTGGTATCGATCTTCACTTCATCAGGTGTGGGACGCTCAATAAGAGTATGTCCATTGACCAGCTTCATGTGGCCCACAACATCTAAAACATTTTTATGAAGAGTGTAATTTAGATGGTTAATATAAAAATCTAGAAACCGAATACTTGAACTGATTAGTTAACCCAACAAAATTCTAGATTTCTTTACCAAAGCAGGAAGATAAACTAAAACTACAACAAAACATAAAGCAATGTAACTGAGATATGTTTTTTAAAATTAGTATGCTTACCGTAGAGGTCACCTTTGATATCACAGTTAGCTTCAAAATCTTCATATGAATGAAACCTGAAACGGTCTTCATCGAAACAGGTTGGAATCTCGTGAAGGACCGACAATTCAGAATTCCATGTGAAAGACACGGTTGCGATATGATCAGCCACCCGATACATAGGTTTGTTTTTCGACCCGTAGAAGTTGTTGAGCCTATAAACTGACCCGTCCTTCATATCAGGCAAGTACTTCTTGATACGTCCTGGTGGGATGAATCCCTGAATGACAGTTCCCTGTTGTCGGAAAAAATAACAACTCATGAAATGAGAACAAAACCTCCGAATAAAAACAAATCCGAAACCAAACCCTACTTTAACTAATGAATCAATATTATAACAAAACGTCAAAAATACTAATCAAAACCCTAGATTCTTATAACTAAACTCTATTTTAACTAACAAAACGTCATAAATCAAAACCGTAGATTCTACTTAAAAGTTTAAAGAAACTTCTAACTAAACTCTATTTTAACTAATGAATCAATCGTATAACAAAACGTCATAAATCAAAACCCTAGATTCTACTTAAAATTTTAGAAAAACGTCAAAAAAGTCACGGGAAAACATAGAACTGCGTTCTGAAAACATTTTTTTAAGAGAATCGAGGTACCTGCTCGTCGATGAGGAGCATTTCCAGGCCAATAATTGTCTTCTTCATCGGATTTCGAGCCTCCCAGAAATGGATGAGCCGGAAGCGCAATTGAGTTTCATGAGGACCTAGAGAGACATCTTTGAAGAACATGAATTTTTCGTCAGTGTCGGATGAGACTGGAGACTTTCCATTTCGCTTCATCGCCATGGTTTGAGATCTGAGTGGTTCTAGGGTTTTAGTTAGTACGAAGAAAAGAAGAACAGCATATAAAGGAGGAGGAAGAGAGGGAGGTGAAACGAAATCATTTAAGGAGGTATTGATTGATTGGTACGAAAGTATTGAATGTGGATCGCTTAGTTATCGTTGATTTCGATCGGAGAAGACGAAGAGGGACGGGTGAGAAGAATCGCCATCTTCGACGGCTAGGTATAATTGTGTGATCTGCGTCGGATGGGGCAAAGTCGAGCAGTCTAACGTGTGGGCTTCGTGCTTCGTATTTGGGCTTCGTGCTGCGTCGGATGGGGCAAAGAAATAAAACCCCAAGGCCCGTGAGTTTAAACGAAAGCAATCCGTGAGGCCATCTGACGTGGCAAAAAGCATGTTTCTGATTGGTCCGAATAAACTGTCCTACGTGTCATAGCTCTCTGCTCAGTATATCGAGCTTTTAGTAGTGTAAGATTTCGAACTAAGCCCAAACTAGTTTACATATCGGTTTATTCGATTAATTTGATTTAAAAACAGTCATGTAAATTTTGATTTTTTGATTTTATTTATTTATTTGGTTTGTTTCAAAATTTTTTAGTTTCTTTTGGTTAATATATTTCAAACCGATCGGTTTCTTGTCCGCTGAACCGAACCGAATCGAACCAAAAAATAATTGAAATTCGCCGATCGGTTTATTGGTTGAAGCGGATGTTAAACCGAAACCTGAAGATTTTGCTTTGGCCGGTTCGGTTTATTCCAATTCACACCGAATGCCCAACATTAAGATTATCAAACAGATGTAAAGACTAATTCGGATTATTAAATTGGCAATCCTTTAATATTTTTTGTAAAGATTTACAAATGTGTAAGAATCAGAAATTGATTTCATTTTTATTTTACTCCAATTAAAAATGAATGAAATTTGAGTTGTTGTTTGTTTTATTTGGCATATAAAGATAAATACTGGGAACGAAAACTAGTTTCAACGTCACGGCTTACGTGTGAGTGAGTCAACCCAATCAAATGATTTTGGCTTGATGTGTATGTTTTTTAGTTTATGTGTGGAGATGGGATCAAATAAAGCCAGAAACTTCAATGCCAATCGAGAATATCACCTTCTCTGCAACCAAACACACTCTGTTTGCCCCTAAAAACTCCATCATATATATGAGTATTTTCCGTGTATAACAAGGAACACAAAGAAGTTCATCAAACTGAGATCCTTATGTCTAATGAAAACTTTTCTTCGTCCTCATCCCAACACTGCGTAGATTTACACAAGACATATTTTCTTCTCTTTTAATTGAAGGCTGTACAAAGACTAAAGAAACTAAAGAAACTAAGACTAAAGAAATTAAAGGCTGTACAAAGACTAAAGAAACTCTCTTCTATTAGGAAAGGGCATAATAGGCAAAAATGGATCAAATTGTATTTGTTTTTTTGGTCTAGAAAAACAATTTTCCCTTTTTAGTCTATATAATTTCTCGATAAATTAGTATTTCACAAAACTAATAAATCAAGAATGATCAAGGGATGAACCAAAGATCTTGGTAACTAAAAGATGGAAAAGTCTTGGTTTGATTCTTGAATGTTGGATGCTTAGCTTGGCTATGAAACGTAGTGGTTGTGGGGGGGGGTTACAAGATAGGATTGAACAAGGAAACGAAACGATTGTCAAGGATGGTAAGTAGATGTTAGCTATGTGAATTGGTAGAATGATGGAAGAAGAAACTTGTATGCACACCCCGGTTTTTTTTAGTGTTAAGTTGATGGACTTAAATTAGCAATACTGACAGAGAGAATGGGCGGTAAATAAGTGGTTACGTACAGTTGTTATTGGTACTGTTAGCAAGCTCGATTGTGATAAGGAGCCTTTACGCAAAGATGAAAGCGAGAAGACACAAAACGATAGATGGTGTAGCTTACTTTAGTTTGCAGGAAAGGTTTAGACATTTAATGATACAAAGAGAGAGTATGTGTCTCCAGCGACATGGCAGCAAATGTACAGTAGGCATTTGAGAAACAAAATTTATTGGCAAACGGTACATGTTTGGGAATATATATATATCTATAACAGTTTTGAAGAGAAAACAGAGCTCCATGGCATCTTTTTGTTCCACTGGAATATAATCGTGGTTTGATCACGCTTCTTATCCAGTACGCCAAGATACATAAAAGGCGCAAGTCAGAAGGATGTTTGGCAATTAGACGAATGGGGGCACCAACGAGGAACTCTGCTCATAATAAATGAAAACAGAGAAGATCCCTAAAATAAATGAGCTTGTTTGGTGTTTTATAAAACCAACACTTGAAAATAAAAGGACAGAAAAATGAGAGTTTATACATGATTATTGAGAAAGGAAGGCAATACTGTCGACGTGATGAGGTGCGACACGGACAAAACATTCATACCCGCCTAGGAATCCATAAGAGCGTTGAAACTCTTCATTGTCACCAATTCCTAGGAGCCTAACTCTTCTGACATTGTTTGTTCTGACATTGTAGTAGAATATGTAGAAGGGTTGGACCTCGAGTGTATTAACCACGCTTGGGACGATAATGATCTCACCAGCTTTATTGGTGCCTTGGAAAGACATTCTGCGGCAAGAAACGGACTCCCAGGCAGAGGAGGGAAACACACATGTTTGCTTTGACCATTCATGTTTCTGGGCGTCATCTAGTATCCATAAATCAAAGGGAATGGAGCGAGCAAGAGGTGGATGCACAAGAATAGAAGCTAGCTTCCCATTGTATTCTATAAATATGGCATTCTTTCCACATAACACGACAGCACTAGGTGCTTGGATAAAACTTACTTTCTCAGATCGAACATCAAAACACATCACAACTGGATTCTTATTCTTAAAATCAGTATACTTATAACCGCCATAGTAGATACATACTCCCACTGATACAGGTATATAAGGAACAGGGGTACCTTCAATGTCTCTCCAACCTCCTCCTTCTCCAAGTGTTAACACCTTGTGCAGTAGATGAGGATGACCAGAAGAAGGATCTCTCAAATGCACAGATAATGATTTGTGTTGGCCACCAATGGGATCGTACCCCACGAATTGGGTGTTCTTGGTCAAATTAAAGACTTGCTCGGTGCCGGGGTTACAAACCATCAAACCATGATCAGTGTAAACACTGAGAAACCCATGGAGAGAAGCGCAATACTCTTGGCTGGCTCGCAATCCCACTGGTAATGCCATCTCGAACCTGGGTACCAAAGAAGAAGAAGAAGACCCCTCTGGATATGACAAGAGGAAGGTAAGCTTCTCTTCAGGCTTGCCGAATGCGTTGTTGCTAAAAGAGACTATAAACCGTGGTTGCGCTGAGGAGACAGCGAAGAAGGAATCCACCAACTCTTGCCTTCGGATGAAGGAACACCACATCTTCGACACGCATCGAAACTTCATAAGAGACTTGGCAGGCAATCTAGTCATTATAGCCATCTTAAGATCATCATGCAGCGAATCTAACTTACTTGGGGTTGTGTCTTTCTCCTCCTTAGATTCGACTTTGCCAAGGAGTTTTATCGCAGGCAATCTCGTCACTGTAGCCTTCTTTAGATCAATAGGGATCCGATTCCGATCTCCGCTGCTGCACAGCCTCTCCTTCTCTTCGCGCTTGCGTTTCATGGCGCCTCCTCGCTTAGCCCCCTCCCAAGTTCCTTTTTTTCTTTTTCTTTTTCTTTCTATTGCGCAGCAAATCCAGACACAACCGCAAAGACATTCGAGTTGAGTTGATTTTGATTTTGATTTTAATTGTCGTCGACCCTCCTTTTTTTTTTTTTTCCTTTTTTATAATTTTCCTTTTTTTTTTCGTTTTCTTAGGCTTCTTCCTTTTTTAAAATTTTTTTATAAAAACTAGAATCAAAATAGAACAAATGGCATATATAACTATAAAAATACTAGTTGATTTTGACAAGTCGTTTTAATCATAAATTTTCATTCACCGTACTATTTTAGTCACATCGTTAATCAATAATTACAATTCTTTTGATTAATAAAAAATGTTTGATATGAATTGGTGTTTTGATTTTGATATACATTTTTAAGTTTATAAGTTACAAAGCCTTATTATATTAAAAATGAAATAACTTTTTCTTCAAATTATATAATTTATCAATTTATTTATTTGAAATTTTATCTGTACACTCTTATGTTACATGGTTATTTTATATTTTGTGTGCATTTTATAAGTGTTACATTTGTTGAATGGATGAGATATAAGACTTTCTCGGTAGATTTTCAGCTAATTTAATAGTTTTGTAGTCAATGACATATAAAAATACAAATAATCATATGTTGTACATTTGATCTTTACTTTAGACAACCATATGTAATTATTTATACTCTAGACAATCATATACTATATATTAGCAATACAATGCAAATTTCATCATCTTATATTATTTTTTATATGCTTTTAAAAACTCAAAAATCCTTTTCCGGAATTACGTATCTTGTATATCGGTTCAAAATTCTCCATTTTACACGTTCACGTGTCAAAACTCACCTTGCGATTGTCAAGGAAGGTGGTGTTGGCAAGTATCTAGAGCTGCGAGAACATTTTGGGAGACAGAATAATACCTATTCACTTCTATTGTTGACCGAATCAGGGTCAAAGCTAACATCTAGTCGTCAAGGCTTCTTTCCTCAGAAGGAAAACTAGTTATGCTCAAGGCGGTGCTATCAGCCATCCCATTCTATGCAATGACATGCTTCTCGAACCTGGGTACCAAAGAAGAAGAAGAAGATCCCTCTGGATATGACAAGAGGAAGGTAAGCTTCTCTTCAGGCTTGCCGAATGCGTTGTTGCTAAAAGAGACTATAAACCGTGGTTGCATTGAGGAGACAGCGAAGAAGGAATCCACCAACTCTTGGCTTCGGATAAACGAACACCACATCTTCGACACGCATCGGAAGTTCATAAGAGACTTGGCAGGCAATCTAGTCACTATAGCCATCTTAACATCATAATGCAGCGAATCTAACTTACTTGGGGTTGTGTCTTTCTCCTCGTACTCCGTGCGTTTTCTGAAGCTTCCTGAGGCTTCTCGGCTGTTGTGGAACTTGTACTTCTCCTCGCTTGCGTTTCATGGCGCCTTAGTCCTCGCACAGCCCTCAATTCCACTAGGAGGAAATTTTTATTGTGTGGGAAAATCAGACAGAAGCACAAAGTCTATATATATGTTTGTTTCATGACGTCTTCCTTAATTTTTTTCCTTTTTTCCTTTGTTTTTAGAGGCTTCTTTCTTATATCATAAAGGAAGAAAAAAAATCAGGGAAAATGGCATGTTATAAAATTAATGGAAAAGTCTATCTTTATTCATAACATAGAGGTTCCTTATATAGGAGATTACACCGTCATAGATAAATGAAAAGATTACAAATCATAATCTCTTGGTTATGAGTCATCCACAATCTGGTTCATAACACTCCCCCTTGGATGCCATAACAATTTAGAGCTTGTAATGTGCTTTAATGTTGCCTCATTAAAACCTTACCAGGAAAACTCAATTGAGACAAAACCATGGTGAAGGAAAAAGAGTACAACACACATTACTCCCCCTGATTTGGACATTACTGAAGGTCCCTTGGACCTCTCCAATTTTCTGCAATCCGTGGGTGATGAAGATCTTGGGCAGAATATGCTTCGTCCTCGAACATGATAGTTGGTTCTTCTTTACCATCGGTCATGCCACAATCTGATAGAACATATTGAGTCATCGACCTCAAATATACAGACACGAAATCTTGGATGATGTTGCTATGATATGTGTGTACCACCATGTGTAAAACATAACCTGTCTGAAAACAAATCAACAAAACCAAATAACCCCTCTTTGGGCTGGTTAGTATAAAATAAACCAAAATCAAAGGCTTCTTCATCGTCCTTCTTATGGACCAAACA